>NC_045745.1:19009934-19015129 GCF_008692095.1 Etheostoma spectabile | reverse complement strand
GAGAGAGAGAGAGAGAGAGAGAGAAATTTACACCAGGAAGCAATTACGTAAATTCTAAGCTGGGTCTTCTAGTTTACAGTCCAGCCATAAACCCACTGTGATGTCTGGCTTGCAATAAACATTTATTTCTTTGTTAATAATGCTTCCTCTGCAACCTCTCCCCCATGTTCCGTTTTTCTTTTTCTTAAACAGTAAACAAACTTATACAAAACCCCACACCCAAAGTTTAATGTTGAAACAGTGGGTCCAAGATTAAAAGTAAGGGGAGGGTATGTTAATATAATATTTTTTTATGAAACAAACATAAGCCCTTGATGTGGGTTGCTTCCATGTGGTTTGATATGATTTCGTGTTTGTGGAATGAAAAGCTGAAGTTTCAAAGTGGGCATTAAACAGATTTAAAGGCCTTAGGACAAAGAAAGTGAAAAGTTGAACTCTGATAATATCAAAGTTTGCCAACAAGCGTCTTGCAATCAGTCAGAATGTCAAATGGACACACATTTTATCCTGTATCAACTCTTGTCCCAGCTCATGTTATCCCAATTGTCCCCATGTTGTCACATTTGTATTAGGCTATAGTGTATTTTGACTGCATCCAGACAAAGTTGGCTGATTTGAAAATGCATAATTTTTCATATTTTTTACACCCAAAAACAGATAAATATGAATTAGCAAACCTCACAGTTTAGTGTATATTGCCTTTCTCTTGTTTACTTGTGAGTATTTACAGCCATGTTTGAACGTGAAATTAAATATAAAAACTCCTGATCAAAACCTTTGATCATTATTTCAGTAAGTCCAGATCAAGTAGACTAACGAGCATTTGCTCGAAGGCTATGATTCTGCACAACCATCCACATTTCAACATGGCCTAATGCCGCATGTCTTATTGACATAACATCTCGGTTGCCCTGTCACAACATCTGCAATCCTCAGTTGGATGCCAATAAGCCACCCGCTGAAAAACACTAAGCAGAGGTTAAAGTCCGCGGGGACCAGGCAGCTTGTTTTCAACTGTCAGAGAGGCGGGATTCCTTAATGACATGTTGTATCCAATCCTAACTAACATCCTCCCCACAGGGTAAATAAAAGCTCAAAGTAAGTAAGTAAGTGTGTGTGTTCAGAAAGAGATATATATAATCGGTCGTACTCAAGGAAAGAGCCTTCGGTGACGTACATGCACAGCTCATGTGTTCAGGCAAGAGAAACACAGAAACAATTGTCCACATGCATGAACTCTTGTGTGTGTACACACACACACACACACACACACACAAACACACACACACACACACACACACACACACACACGATAGCCTCTGTGTTTATTTAGTTTGAGGTGACAGCAGGAAGGAAGGCAGGTTAACGAGCTGCCGGCTCCAGGCACCTAGTGGTTACGCAACCCTAGCCAACTCCCCACACACACACACAAAACTCACCTGGGTGAGGAAACAGACATACTCACAACTATGCAGACACATTTGAGGGCTCGTATACCATATTAATGTGATTATGACAGCACATATTCATAACAAAAGTAATAGTTTACTCTGCCTGACTTGGATTGTCACTATAAAAGCTTCTGTCGCGAAACACAAAAAGTAGAGTACAGCGTTAAAGTCGGATTTGTAATTCCTGTTGACATAATGTCACGGTCCTGCTCTAGAAGCCTCATGTGTATGAAGTGATTGAGAACTTTTGGCATGACAATTGTCATAGCACCATTGCAACAATGGATCACTGTCAATCGATATTATATAATATAATCAAAATTGTGCTTTTATTGCATTCCCTAAACAATCTGGTATACGGACACAAACAAGTGAGGATCATCAGGGTAGCAGGAAATACACTGATATAATTTGGCCAAGAGGTAAAACATAATGACTGAAGTGCAGAGGGCCAAGAACAGAGCCCTGAAGTAATTAATTATTTCATATCAGAAAATGTAGTTGGAGTATTATAGGAAATACACTCTTCTTTCAGATAAGACTCAAGAGAGTCAAATTGAATTTTCAGTCGGTCTAGAAGTATCCAATGATCTTTGGCATAGCCTACTATGACCGCATTGAGATCCAGAGTAGGTGCCGTTTCAGTGGAATGGCAGGTCCTGAAAGAAAAGTGAAAAGGTTTAAAAATGAGGGCCGAAAGTTGCTGGTACACAACTCTTTAGGAATTAAAAAGATTGGAAGGTTAGAGAAGGATAGATAAATATTCAGAGACCTCAGGTCAAGCTGTGGTTGCTTAATGGAGAACTCTGGCCAATTTTTAACTTAATCTTGATTGCTAGATGTCTACGAGTAATGTCAATAGGAAAGAAGAGGAAAAAATGACCAAAATCGGTGCTAGCAAACAAGTTGCAGCAGCTAATGGCCAGAACTCAGAATTAGCTAAAATGCCAGTTGTGGGGGCATATTCTAAAGAGTGCCTTTGTGCCTCTTACCAGACACAAAACGCAATGTGTTTTTAACTTAGACATTGAGAAGAAACCATTCAAATTCAAAGTTTGTACTGTCACTAACCTTGCCTAGCTTGGCCTGCTAGCTGCACAGCGGCGTCTGGGATGAGGGGGTTCAGCCTGGTTTCAGTGATAAACATTTGGCAGTTACGTCTGTAATTGTTTGTTGCTATGCTGGGTTCCAGCTCTTCCATTTTGTGTGCGATGCATCTGCCGTTGGTGAGTAGGAGGCTTGGCAGTGGAGGTCTGTGGTAGTGTCCTTAGCTGAGCTAGCAGGCCCGACTGGTATCCTTGCCTCTGCTTTCTTTCCTGTCGCCGTCTTTGTCACCTGCCGCTTCCGCCGCAACTGGCAATTCAGCTAACCAAGCACCAATTTTTTTTTTTTCCTATCGACATTACTTAGACAACTAGCTATCAAGATTAAGTTAGGGTGACCAGACGTCCCAGTTTGATCCGATTGTCCCGGTTGTCAGCGATTACATAGCCAACGTGGTCTTGTTATAGCACAATAATAAACTAAACCTATGTAGAAAGACCAATAAAGCGTCCAGCGTTTGATGTTAACAATGTGTGCATGTGTGTCATTCTATCATAGCGGTCTGCGTCTGCATAATCTGTGCAGCCAGTGTTACAATGTATATACGCAGTGAATGTTTCCAATAGCACTGATTGAACACTTTACAGTAAGGGTACATGATTTATCATGAATTAATTAATTGATGTATGTATTATTATCATAGACAGTTAAAGAAATGGACAACGCCACGCTGTAGACTTGCAACGGAGAACAGTGTAATCTATTAGAAGCCCTTTTCGGTGATGGCTGAGCGTTACTGCACAGCCTCCAACTGAGCCAAACCACGTATGACATGAGCAAACAACAGTAGCTGTGCCAAGACAAATCTTGCAGAGACTGAGAGTGTAGATATATGTTAGGAAATAACATGGGCACAGGCTAATTATTGCTCACTAAAATGCTAGTTAACATTAGTAATTTAACTAAAACAGAAACTGCCTGTGAGCTTATCCTGTACGGTAATTTGTCTATGTGACAGAAAGTTGCGTGGTTGAGACACAATTGTTAGCCTAAAGCCTCTTTTTACAAAAACGACAGCTACGGAGCCATAACATGAGATGCAAGGTAATGGAGCCTTTTATAAATTGTCATGTTGCTTTAGAAAAACAATGGACGAATCAAGTCTTTAAACGCCTCAGATGTAACATTTGCTGTCAAAGTGGCGCCAAAATAAATGTCAGTCAATGGAATGCTAACGGCGGTTGATGGCTTGTTAACAAAATAGCTCCATAGGAAGTACACTTTGTGGAGGCTTGCTTACCCCTTTGATTATTATGCATTATGTGATTAACGATTTATGTATTAATGCATTCCTTAATATCCCATGAATCATCAGGAATTGACATGTTCATAGTCTGTCATTCGTGACCTCCTACATGTACACCACAACTTGCACATAATGATGTACCCACCTTACCTAATGCTTTAGTTGATGTTTTGTTAATGCATAAGGTTATGAATGAGAAGCTAAGAATTTATGTAAATTCCTGATGTTTCATAAGACAAAGAAATTAAGTTATGCACAGATAATGAATTAATTCATGCATGAATTCATAATTCATGACGCTTACCGTAAAGTGTTACCAAAGCTTTAGTTTAAGCCTGTGTCAGCAGTTCCAAATAGTTTGTTTAGTGCCACGCAATATAAAAAACCTTTTAACAGTTTTTCACAAGTTTGGCGGGTGCATTTTCCAAACGTATGCTTTAATTCTGAAAAAAAAAGTTGTTCCCACACAAAACTTGCTCAGTGTCTTTCATTATTTAAATTACTTAGATATATAGGCTACATACCAAGAACATTCATGAATATTGACGCCATTATTTTATTTTATTTATTTATTTAACCTTTATTTAACCAGGAAGTCCCTTGAGATTGAAATCTCTTTTTCGAGGGAGACCTGGCCAAGACGGCACACCAGTTACAATTTAAACAAATACAGCACAGACAAAATCTCACATAGAGGAAAGGACAGGTCACATAGGGCAGTTACATTTTTGAATTACATGACATTTTAACATGGCCTTAAACTCATTCATGTTCTCATTATGTTGTAAGCAGTAGGCCTACGTGTGTGCTGCTGGCAAAATTGTGTCTAATCTGTGTCTGACCTGGGCTGGCACGTGTTTAAAAGGGTGTGCGCGCACGAGCACTACGTTCACACGCAAAGTGTCCCGGTTTTAGTTCCGGTAAATCTTGTCACCCTAGATTAGTTTAAAAATCGTCAGGAGTTCTCTTTTAAGTAGAGGTTTAACCAGAGAAATCTACTGTATATAAGGCACAGTTCCAGTTGTGATGCAATAACAATATTTAGCATTGTTGGTCATGAATAAAAGGTTTAGCTGGTGGGGGTGGGTCAAGGAGGCAGGTGGTTGGTTTAGAAGCCAACGGTAGCTCAGACAATGTTTCAAGAGAGGTAATCTCAAAATTTGGGAGATTATCAAAATATTTCAACATGAAAATTGCACGACCAATTCTGCTGGAGATGAATGATTTTTTTTACCTAATCCAATCTATTTTTCTGCGAATTAAAAGCATTTTACAGACAGCTGCTTCTGAGTAAGTTTGGCTACAGTTTCAAGAAGAAACCGAGGATGTTTGTTACTGATTACAGGAAAGAAATATGCTGCTTTACCCGTTGACAGCACACACACACACACACA
>NC_045745.1:19002160-19009924 GCF_008692095.1 Etheostoma spectabile | reverse complement strand
ACACACACACGTAATTTAATACACACAAACAAGGTAGAAAGTTTCAGTTTGGATTTACATTGTTCCAATGTCCTGTAGACCATGTGTTTCTTCAGTAAATCTTGACTTTGACATCCATCATTAGAATTTATTTACCACCAATATATATGCATGTATAAGTTAGAACAAGCCTAACTATGCATATTTATATAAAACCCACCAAGATTACGCCAGATATTGTCAGTAATTTAAAATTCCACAATTCAGTTATATTCATGAGTGTAAATGTTAAATTTTCTTTTTTTTCTTCTTCTTTTTTTAAAGAAATGCAAGCACAGTTGCCATCACACAATCACTGGCAGGCTGGCATGCACTCTTACATTCTCACATGTGCACACACACAGAGCTGAACATGTGCACATAGTTACTAACATGTCTACCAGGTGCAGCATCTGCGATTGTATTTTGTGCTAGGTAGAAACATCCAAACTGATTTACAGACCCAAAGGCAAAACACAGGACAGAAAGAGATAGGCCAAAGTGAAAAGTAAAAGAGAGTAGGACTTTCGTATAATTTATAAATGTGATTTTATGTGTGTCCGTTTGTGTGTGCACATGGCAGTGATGGTCAGTCAAGCAGAAAAGACTCCCCACGTCAGCCATTAACATACTCTCACCTTTGACCCTCCCCGTCTAAACTCCACTGAATGGTCCTCTAATGGAGGACAGACATTAAGAGTGTGTGCATGTTAGTGTCTTTCCACATGCACTCCTAGTTGGTTGCATATGTCCATCTGTGTGTGCATGAGAGCGACAGACAGAAAAGAGAGACTGAAAAGAAAAGGAAGTTGAGTGCAAAGAAAAACCAACTCCAGAAAGTGGAGGAAGTTTACACAGCGGACTTTCCAGAGCTCCAGGAGCTGCTCTATTTATAAAGACAGCGAACCATCCCTACATATGCGAGTGTATGTGTGTATGTACACAAGAGCATATTTTCATGTGCTTTATGTGTGAGCTGTTTGAGAACAGCACAGCGTGTGCACGGCTCTGAGCCTCCGTGTAAGTGCCTGCGTGTGCGTTAGAATTAATAAATACACACAATTGAAGGCTTCCTGTTATTTGGCATTGAGGATAGAGGAAGTTATTTTGTGGTAAACTGATAATTTTGGTCAGAAAACCGGCTATAAATATTGTCAGCACTAAGCACTCCCTCCCGCCTTCCTCTCACTGCTCCATCCCTCCTTAAAAATGAAAAACTGGTGTGCTGCAGGAAAACGAGAGAAATAAGCGTGCATGGAGTTGTTTTTAGACTTTTTACAATGTTGCTCTCTCCACTCACTTTGGTGTCAAGTTGATTGTAAGGAACAGGCATTGTGTGGCAACATATGAGACTGATAAAGTCCAAGATAAATACATAGACAGCTTTATCCGTAACATGTGCATATAAAACTTTGTATTAATTAAATTCATTTGAGTTATACTTACATTGCTTATAGTTTGAGGGCATGGTAGCATGTTAATTCTGTATGCCAGTGCTAAATGAGAACAGGTGTTCAGACAAGAAAATGTTTTTGCTGAAGGACAAGGCTGGCTTTGTTCTATGTTTCTTATTGTCAACAAATCCCATTAAAACCGCTATATTTTGTGCAGGTGTTTGTTCCCTTGTCATTTGTCTGTTTCTGCGTGTGTTGTTTTGTCTCCCTCCTGTCTTTATATATCAAATATAAAAATTTGCTCACAAAAAAGAAATCCCAAGAAGACCTCAATACCAGCAATTCATTTATCCTGTAGACAAGCATTGCCTGTATAGCCAATATCTGATATAGCCTATTCTGCTGTGCAAAAGACATCATTCTGGTGCCGTAAATATTCAGTAGCGCAACAAATGTGTATTGATCAGCAGGTAAAAATCGTCCCCTACAAAAGGGACAATTTACTCCTTTTGGAATGACTTATACCCATCTGTTTCAAGGAATTACTGAGCCTTTTTCAAAATTAAATTATATTTTTTTATATAAGATTTTGCTCTGTAGTAGAAACAAATAGCCTTGAGGTTGCAGATATGGCAGAGAAGTCAAAAGGAGAATATCCTTATTCTTGAAAGGGAAACAACTTAAAAACAATTGGAAAGAAAAAGTAGAAAAGGAGTAAAAAAGGACAAACCTGAAAGTACGAGCACCCTGATATTTGAGGGCTTAACAGTAATGAAGACTATTAGTGGAACGCATACAGGTACACACACAAACCAGGAACATGTTAACCAATTTGCACACATTCACAAAGAGAAAACACACCAGGGACACGGCCTGCTACACATGTGCACACTTGCATTAATATGCTACTCAAAGATGCCTTTAGTTACTGCATGAGGCATGCCAGGAAATTCTTTCAAGGGCATGTTAATATTCCAGATGCTTTTTGACATAAACAAGCCTCCAAATTGGAGAGCGGAAATTTGATTTGAACGCAGCTCTGCGTGGCGATACAGAGATGTTTATCCCTCCCTGCCTATCTCTGTAGCCGGATGGCTGAGTGGCCACTTAGTGTTTACCTATGATAAGGGCTTTCTGTTTGACCAGCAGTTAAGCTGCAGTCAACAGAGAGGCCACAGTGGGGAACGTAGTTTTTATAAAAACCTAATTGCTGCTCTTGGTAATTCGACTCGGGCTGGTACAGTTCACTTTAGACAGGCTAAACAGGATGGGAGAATTTTTTTCTGTTTGTTTTATCGTACTTTGGTGCAAGATGGGTGTGGAGTTTGCAGTACAAACAAATTAAAAAAAAGGTTTAGGACATTCAACGTTACCTGTCTGTAGCAAATGCATCTTAAAATCACACACTACTAATTGATTCATATCTTATGACGAATACTATTTGTAGTTCAACAACAGTTTATAGCTTATCTGCTTGTTGACACTGAACCTCTAACGTTTTACGGATGTGAAAATGTATCTTCAGGCAAAGACATTTTCGAAATGAACTTCACTGTGAACGTTTGGGGTTAGACATCTGCCACAAGGAATTTGATCCACAGCGAACACTCAAGAGCAGCCTCAACACGCAACTTTTTACAGCCATGCTTTATGTACAGGTTGTTAGTCTGAATGGCCTCTCATCATTAAGGACAAAACAAGCACAGCTCGAAGTTTATGGCAGAACCACTCAAGTCAGCGAGCCACAAGAAACTGCACAAAACTCCTCGTGGACTCCTTCAGCGAGTTCAAGAGTGTATCAACAAACAGTACAATTTCATTTTAAGGTATATAATACAATAAAACTTAACTTTGATCATATTATATAATTATTATTATATATGATTTCTATAAAACATAGCAGTGCCCTGATGTTATGCCAACTCGTGTGATAACCAGTGTTTAATAATACTCAACCTTTCACAATCTTTTTTTGGTAATCCTGAAAAATCTTGTGTTCACTGTGCCATGTCAGTATTGTTTCTCTAAAGCAACCCCAGTTTGTCCCGAGACTCTCTCCCCCGGCAACATCGGAACTCACTGTTTACCCATCCCATAATAAGGCTCATTCAGCTGAGGACATCTTGATTAGGTCTGCTGAACGTCTGGTTCTCATTTAACATGGAGGATGGGGACAGAGAGAAAGGAAGGAAGGAAGGGGGTTAGAAAGGGAGACGAGGACAGAACAAGAGAGGTGAGTGGAAAAAGTAAGTGACTGCCCATGAAACTGAAAATCATAAATAAGAGGAAATATTGTCTAATGGTAAGATTTTGGAGTATGATTAAGTTGACGTCTACTAGTAAGTTTAGGTTTATATATGATGAGAAATTCAGAGTGCATATTTGTTTGCATCGGCCATACAAAACTGATTTTGGGGGAAGATCTACTATAATGCATAATGTGTATTGATTTGTCTTCAGGGCATGACAGTCTACCCCAGTTACCCCCTGCAATAATGTGGCAAACCCATGCTGATAACCCTGTCCTGGGATAAGTTAACCTAGCATTTGCAACAAACATCTGGTTAGTATCAACATTTTTTAACAATAGCCAGCCCTAAACAAAACACTGAGAAATACAGACCAACATACATACCCATACAGTATATTTAAAGTTGTGTGTAGAAGAATATGCAACACACAGAGCATGTTTATGTGACAGAGTAGAATTCATGCAACAGATAAGGGACGGTAGAGTCAATAGTGCTGTAGATAGCCTGCTGATAGAGTGTTCCTGAGCTTCCGCTGCCCTTTGTTTACCTAATGATAAAGTGGATTTGTATGTATGCGTGTGTGGATATGTGTGTCTGTGTGCATGGACACTTGTGATTAAATGGGTGTTTTCCCATCTCCCACTGTGCCACAACCAGGCCACATCCTATATCCATGCGTGTGTGTACATTGATGTACAATTAGAGCATATCTGTCTCTTGGAGATTCTGTTAATATAATTTTGTTTTAAATACTTTGAGGGAAATTATTTGCCTGGATTATGTTCTGTGTCAACATTTTTTCGAGTGTAAGAGGTGCAACAGTTTTTGCACCCTACACGAGTAGTAGGGAGGTGGTCAGGGTGGAAAGGTACACGTACAAAGCGCAGAATTTTGATACCAGAGGCTTGAGTCTGGGCAGATATAAAAAATGTTTAGCACAAACCATTATTATATAAACAGTCTCTAGGAGACTGTTGAATCTGCATGTGTCAAGAGTTTAAGCGGTAAATGAGATTTGAAATATTTAGAGAAATAATTTCTATCCATTCTAACGTTACGGCTCTAGGGATAACATTGTTAGTCAGTTGCTTTACCACTTTGTTCAGACATAATTCTAAACTATAGGATAAATTATCATGACGTTTTGTACAGACAACCGTAGTACCTAGAAGATGAATTCGAATTACTTTGTGGATGCCCTGAGTTTCTCTAGTGCAACAATGAGGTTTGTATTTCTAGGTCTGATAGAAATATTCCCATCAACTATAGCTGTACATTGTGTTGATTGCTCACTTCCTAATATTTGCATGATAACACGCTAAATTAAGACGTAATGGTAAGCATGTTAAGCACAGTTGAAATTAGCATTTAGCTCAAAGCACTGCTTTTCCTCTCATGGAGCCATGTCATTTCTCTGATGCTCCATTGTTCCAACCTCTCAATAACCCCAAAAAATCCTCTTTGGTCCTACAGCCCACTAGTCCGAAGTCCCTTTGTTTAAAAACTAAAAAAAACAACCTCTGCTCCGACATCCCATTGTAGATGGGCTTTTGTGGATCACCTCCCATATCTAAAATCTGAATCAAGAATAAAAAGAGAAATTACTTTTTCTCTAGTTTAACACATTTAAAATGTTATCTTGCCAAATCCACACAATCTCCGCACCAGTTTGCGTGCAGTTTAGTGTCCCAAATTCCCCATAATGCAACCCCATTTTTACAGGTCCTATCCCCTGACCAACCAACTATCCTAACCTTAATCACTCAAGGTCAAATGCCTAACCCCAACCAATCGGCTATCCTAACTTCTATAAAAAGCCTATATAGTCGTAACAATGGGATGTTGGAGCAGAGAGCTTATTTTTTCGAAAAAAAAGGGACGTCAATGGAGCCACAAAGCATTCCTGTTTTAATGTATGATCCAGTTTGAAACTGGAAACAAAAGGCGTATTTGCACATTGACACTACCACAGGGTAAAAATATTACCTGCAACCACTGCCAGACTGAAATGTTTAAGCTACAAATATGTTACAGGAAAAGCCTTAACTTAAGAGGCCATCTCATAACTTAAAGGTCACAGGCTCAAGTCACTCTGAATTAGAGTACAGGTTAAATGCCGGCAGACAGTTGGTTAAGCATCCACACAGCTTGAAACTGATGTGGCACTACTGTGCAGCATATATGCCCAGAGACAAATAGTTAATTATTGTGATTTAAATCTAACGTTACTAATCTAACCTGTACAAATGGGGTTGCATTATGAGGAATTTGGGACACTAAACTGCACGCAAACTGGTCAGAGATTGTGTGGATTTGGCGAGATTAACATTTTAAATGTGTCAAGCAAGATCATTAAGCTCCATACAATTTAGTGTTTGTACCTGGAAAATATGTTGGCTTTTGTAAATGTTTCTTAGTGCAACTTCCTCTTCATACAGTACAGACTTCTTCTGATTTCTGTGTGGGAAATTAGGTTACAGGTGCAGTCAGATCAACAGAAGATTGGAGAAAACAGGATAACAATACATGCACGTACAGTACAGTAGGTGACAGCCAGGAGGAAGAGCTCCAGGAGAGGAGAGAGAGAGATATATAGTCTGACAGACAGGCAGTTGTTGTACTTTCCTCTCTGCAGTCTCCAGTTGAACACAGAGCGAAGGAGTCATGCATCAGCGGAGGAAATTGGGAATGTGAAACATGCCAGATTAGAGAAGCAATCTGAGTGCTTGCAGTCAAACTCAATGGCTCCAACCATGGGAAGAAACATGCACTTAGACACGCACTCATTTGCACACACAACCACAAATACCCATTCCGATTTTAAACCACCTGCTACATTCCACAGCTAATAAGTCAGCTACTTAAGGAGCCAGGTTTTAATCAGCAAGTCAGTCAAAGAGCCAGGCAGTAAAGCAGCCATCCAACCCGTTAATCAGCGAGACAACTGACCAGCTGATCTGTAAAGCAGTCAGTCAGTCTGATTTACCACCTAAATATTTGCAAGCAAGCAGCCATTTGCAGCATATTATGACACAGTGACATCAGTGCAGAGTAACAACAAACACAGCAGGAAAAGCAGCTTGAAACGATGACCATCAAAACATGTATAATCTGCAGGAAATTACATGATTTAACAGTGACTTGCAAAACAAAATACAAACTGGGACAGACCTTTATGTTCAAGGGATAGATTCTGGGAGACAATAGTGCAGTCTTTTAGCAATACTACAGAATTTAGCTAATCATTGGTCAGTCACAACCACCCCCCCCCCCCCCCCCCCCCCCCCACACCCACACACACACCCACACCCACGACAGGACAAGAGCAGAGGAAGCAGTTATAAGGAGAAGCCAAGACGTCTTAAAGCCATTATATGCCCCTCACAGAGAGGCAGTCAGAGGCAACACAGCTGACTGGAGCGCTTCAAAGCAGGAAGGAGCCCAGCCACCACCTCCACCAGTCTCCATGTTCAAGGGGAAGAGAGGGGTTTACAGGGTGAGATGGGGGCAGGGTGAGCAGGGTGGGTATTTGGATGCGTGGTTGCCTCTTGCCACACATCTAAATAAAAAGTTGGTAACTGCCCTCCTTACACTAGTTTTCTATAGTTCACTCTTAATAATAGTTCATTTTCTCCTCATTGGGTTTGTTGACCTTTTTTCCAGATGCATCAGCAACAGATACATGTTGGCAGTACAGTACATTAGTTTGTATTTGTAGTGCATACATGTAGTTCATCTCTGTACAGTCACACCTTAGTTTGACTGTAGATCAACTCGACCTATATCATTCTAATTTTTAGTTCTTTGTTACCTTTGGATTTCTTCACAACACTTTCTATATAAAGCCATTACATTAATTCAGAACTTTTCTCACATTGTCTGTTGCCTGTTATTTTGTTTATTTGCTTGTCGGTATGATGTTTACTGTGGATAACCGCCGCTGTAACAAGTGAATTTCCCCACTGTGAGATAAATAAAGTTTTATGTACCTGTGCTGAGAATGTGCAACTGGTGGGACATCGGAAAGCAGAGCTCTTATATACAGGAAGTGGCCAATCAGAATGTACCAAGTGCCTGCAACATAACGGGGGGGGGGGGGG
>NC_045745.1:18992733-19002150 GCF_008692095.1 Etheostoma spectabile | reverse complement strand
GTTTTTTTGTTATTAGATTTTATTTTATTTCTTTAGTATATTGCTTGTGGTTTTCTTTTAGTTAATTGATCAAATATTTATACTGTTATAGAGTAATTGTCCTGTTCTATTTGTAGTTTATGTATTATGTGGTAGTATCTTCCTTTACCCCCGTTACCCCTATGTTTAAAAAAAATCTTTTTCAAAAATCCACTCATGCATGACACTGTGGCACAAGCCTCCATAGATGACGTGCACGCTACGAGCATACACAGAGACGTTTATGCTCAGCGTATTGTTAGCTACAGTATTCTCCAGAACACCAGGGGGCGAACAAACAAAATAATAAACTAGAGAGCGGAAGTAAAGGGAAACCAACTGCCTGGCAACAGTAGTAAACACATTCATGATCAACACCAACATACTACTTCTCTAATTATTAAAGTGACTGTCATTTATCTCTAAATCAAAATTACTGTCTGCCTCTAACACTGATACGAAAATTCTTTCTTTTAGGCCGTTTTTAGCTTTAACAAAGCAATCTTTTCTTTCACACATTTTTACACACTCCGGCAAAATGCTTCTTTTTTTTCCAGTGTGCTGGCTCTCTGAATACGGAACACCGTTTGACTCCCTGTGGTCTGTCCATGAAGAATGATACAGATGTTTGAGGAAAACCTGCTTGGTCTTCCCAGCCGAGTTTGTTGAACTGAAAGTACAGTGTGCGCAGAGTTACACAAATATAGAGGTGCAGGACCGCGACAACTTGCGGAGCCATCGCTCTGAAACAGCAGATGTGGTAACATTTTTTTTTCATTTTAATCTGTTTAATAATCCCCAATGGGGAAATTACAATTCCCACTCTATATCCACACTTTGTTAGTAACCACACACAGTCCTGAACTACACACACACGTGGACACGCGGGTGGGGGGGTACGGTGCCTTGCTCAACAGCACCTGGCAGTGCCCAGAAGGTGAATGGGCATCTCTCCAGCCACCAATCCACACTCCCTACTTTTTGGTCCACACAGGGACTTGAACCAGTGACCCTCCGGTTCCGAACCCAACTCCCTATGGACTGAGCAACTGCCACCCCAAAATACATAACATCATTTTATGGCTTGCGCACCTTACACTGGGAACACCACGGCAACCATAAACTCAGCTTAACTTACCATTAGGGTTGGGCATCGTTTGGATATGAACAATTTTGATTTGAAATCAGATTTTTCCTTTCGATCCCAGTTCTTATCAATTCTCGATTCCGATTCTTTGAGGGGTGGAGTTGAAAAGGGTCACGTGCCTATTTTCACAAATAAGAGGAAAGTTTAATTTTGATTCAATGATGGTTTTCTATTTTTACAGAGCTTTTTGCAATGTAAAACAAAGCCACATTAGAGCGCTAATCACTGTGGTCCAAGGCTGAAACACAACAAGCGCCTGGCCGCTTCGGAAACCAAAACCTGCGCGTATTCAATTGGGAAGCGATGATCGGATTTGATACCAAATCCTCTAAACAATTCTAAACGATTCCAATAAAGAAACGATTCTACTGGAATCATAATTTTTAAACAATTTCAAGTAGGAATCGATTCTCGATGCTCAAGTACACTTACCATGCCTCCCAGCTCTGTCCTTCCCTGGTTGGAATAAGATGTTTTTTTAGGGCTTGTTTTTACCAGAAATGTGATTTTAGAGAGGTTCAGTGATGTCTATGCAAGTTTTTCCTCACAAATCACAAACCTTGACGTGCACAATTAAAACTGCATTAATCAATGTTTTACTATTAACAATGGGTTTAATGTTTTGGCACAGTTACACATTCACCATATGCAATATTCACTGTATGTATAGGTGGTAGTATGTACATTTGGGTTCACAACTCATTCCGCTGCTCCCAACTGGTCAAAACAAATGCGTTGATACTGCTTTAGGATATGTACAGAGAGACAGAAGGACAAAAAGAGAGGTGGCTTAGGTAAAAATAACAAGCTACTGTATTTTTTGGTACATTTTGAAATAAGTCGGGCCTAACTGTGCTACATGTTGCTAAGTAGCAATAGAACAGCTATCGTGTAGTGCATCTTTGTGGCAAATAAACATGAACTGTGAAGATCAATCCAGCAGTCAAATACAAATAAAGTTAAGTGAAATGTGATCTGAGCACATTGTTGTCCTGAAATGTTTATGTTAAAGAAGTTTGAGTTCATGACAGCTTAGAACAAGTAAAAAGCTCTAAATATTTTGCGAAAGCTAAAGCTAAATCACTCTTTTGTTGTGAATTAGGGTCAGGGTTACATTTATGACTGAAAGTGAGACTGAAATAGAATTTTTGCATATTTTAGCATTGAAAACAACCTGTTAATGGATTTTTTTGTAATGTGTGTGCGGTTGTGGTTGGAATGGGATGGAGCAGGAACAGAGGAAGTAATGGTGGTGAGTTATAGCAGAGCTTAAGGATGGAAAGTGGGAGGTGAAGGATGGAAGAAAGTTTGATGGAAGGGAAAATGGCTTGGCTGTGGAATAGTAGAGGCATAAACAGGAGAGAAAGGGAGTTGAAGTGCAGAAACAGACCACTTCCTGCCCCATTTCAAAATAAAAAACTGAACCGTATTCATGCTTTCATCATCATACCTCTTGGTTATTTCTCTTGAGATTTTTGAAAATCTTTAACAGAGAATACATAAAAATTGAATGATGCCTTTGGGAATGGGATTATGCAATAGAGACCAACATGAAAGCATGAATCATTGAAGCACCAACATGCCCTATGTATCTTCTTCTTTCCCAATAATCCCAGGATCCTTTTGCCTTTTGTCTCTTTACATCTCTTTTGTTTTATCCTTACACCCCTCGTCCTTATTTCCTCCCTCACGCTTCTGCCATTTTATCCTCTTGATCCATCTTCCATCTCTCCCTCTTGCCCTCCTCATCTGTCTTCCCTGTCTGTCTGTTTTTTTTCCTATGTATTTGCTATGTTACCCCTCCCTTCCCTCGCCCTGATCACCTCCTCCTCCTCCTCTCTCAAGCACCTGTGCCCCTGCGGAGGGGGAGTTCCGGGGAAGAGGAAACCCCCGGGGCAGCCAGGCACCTCACAGATGGTTAGCAAATTACACCTTCATTACCTCTCTTCTCCCTCTCTTCCTCCGGCCACTGCTTCACAATGACTCGCTGTTCCTGAGACACCTCACATATGTCAGCAGCTGGCCAGTCTGCTCATAAAAGTAGCACCTATTTAGGAAGTTTTGAATAATGAAACCACAATACTGCTTTTATATTATATTTGCAAATAACTATTTTCATAACAAGTAAAACTCAATGTAGGCTAAAATATTAGCTTTACTACGGTATAATTACAGTTCTAGTATAGTATACTGTTAAGCCCTTCTTTGTTATCTTCGAAGGACAACTTGCTTTATGGTAGTTACTCACTAAATTGTTGTACAAGTGACATGTAACAGGTACAAGGACATGACCACATAAGGCCCAGGAGGCATTACGTAAGGTTCAGTTTGCACTCAATCATTATAAGGGCTTGTTTATACACTGAAAAAAACTTACAAGCCTAAAATGTAATTTTATCATCTAATCTTGCCAGCTATATTTACATTTTATTTTCTTTGTTGTATTGTTAAATTGCAGGGACGTCGTTTTGCTAATCCCCAAATTTGCTTATTCAACACAGTAATGTGACTTTAAAACCATATCAAAAAACTTTAGATTTGTTTTAATTGCCACAAGACTATTTTTTGTGTTTGATGTAATTTCCCTAAAAAATCAATACCAGACAGGATTTTTGCACTGCACAGCATTAACAACAGGGATGTGTTGAACTTGTGATATGGTCTGCCAAGAAACAATGTAAACAGGAATCATATTTTATCAGGAGTGGTTTCAAAAAAGGCAACTCTCTGATGTTTTCCTTACTAAATCAAAGTCATTAAAAAATGGGCCTATTAGGTAATAGTTTAAAAAAACATCACTTTACAAATAGTTGGTTGATTTACGAGAACAAGTATCAGCTTTGAGCTTTTTGTTGGCACACTCCAATGGCTCTATTTCCAGAGAGAGATGCTTACACATCGTCTCTGTTGGACTGGAAAGTGAACGTGTCAAAACGAGTGGGGAGGTAAAATTAGGTCTGATAGAAAGATGCTCATGGGAACTATAAAATGGAACACTAATCATGATTCACTGGGGTCTGATATGTGATACAACATCAGCCTGAGAAGTATTTTTAAGTATTTCATAGACTTCGACGATGTGTCTCAAATTGATGTTCCAAAGTTCTGAATGACAAACCCAGTGTAACGTAATCCTGTACAAGGCTGTGTGAGAGCCATGTACGCCAAACACAGAGGAGAAAGTTAATCATTTATGGACCACTTTTTCTGCAGTTTAAATAAAGACCACAAAAGAGTGACTATAATGTGATTTCAATCAGGAGACACTTTGTTGCAGATATGCAAAGCTTTATTGTACATATGCATAATATGAAATGTACAGTCTTTGGAAATTAGACTCCATCGTTCATAAAATCATTTTTTAAAGTGGTAGAGAAGCCAAGACAGATCCCCCTGATGGAGCCTAGACACTGCTGATGGTGGAGAAGGAACACGAAAACTGAACGAAGGAGCTGTCTGCCGGAAGGGGACTCAGTTTGCCGTGGTTAGTGATGACCAGAGGTAGAAGGGGAGAAGGACGGTTGCACGATTGCCTGAAAAGACAGATGACAGCAACGAAGAGAAGACGTTTAAAGCAGGATGTCATGCTGTGATTGGATCATGAATTTTGTGGCCAATGTGGTAGGTTTACTGAAAAGTGAACGCCTCTAAACAGCTAAATAGTTTTTTTGATTGTGTAATTTCTGATATTTTGCAAATCAGCATTTGTGTGGTTCTGTTTGCACTGAACAGCTTCCAAAACCAAATGTAACAACTTTTGGCATGCTAACATGTTGGCCACGTTATATTGTACCTGATATTAAAAAAAAGACTGTATGTTGTTGAAATACTATTTTTACAAATCACACTTTTTATCACCAAACCACATTTGTATGTCAGTATGAAATGATTTCTGTTGAATACTTGGCATAATAGACCATATTAGCACAGACAGTGCATCACTGTTCAGGGACATTGTGGCTTATAGTTGAGCCTTTTAAGGTGCTTATTTAAAATATGTATACACTGTGTTTAATAGTTAAAGAACATACTGAAAGTTTGTATCTTTAATGCTGCTTTTTTCCAAGAAGTGAAAAATAACTGCCAATATCCTGACAAAAGAGGTCACCAAAAATAACCAAATGCAGTGATAGTCATTAAGGTGGTAGTTAATCAAGGGATTAACTTAAAAAAAGTGCTCTCCATATAGTACACCAACACTGTCTTATATATATAAAGTAGGACATCTCTGCACATTTATTTTTCCAATTCAGCTATGATAATCATCATGAAACACAGAACTTAACTTTGAAGCTTTTCCAAATTCTTCCAATTATAGATCCGCTATTTTGGTTTCATACAGTCTTTGGGTTACCAGCTGTTTGTTGATTTGTAATGACCACTGACTGACTCTCACACCCTGTATCTTATTTCCATGCCTCCTCCAGCCCAGCGTGAAAGCACAGGGCCCAGTGCGCCCATTAGTCAAGCGGAGGAAGGCATGGAATAATAATGAACGCACCTCACACGCATGAGCAAGTAAAGCCCCCACCACCACTGCCGGTGAGTTTCCAGGAGGTATTTCCATCATGTAAAATGTATGTCCCTCTCACTTCAACAGATCTCTCCATCCTCTGTCAAGAAGGGAGATTTTCTGTTTTCAGCGCTAAGAAGTGGACCAACGGAAATGGCTGAAAAAATCCCTTCTTGCTCATTTCTGTCTCGCAAAAGTTTGTCAGAGTTTTACTTTACATCTTGTAGCCATTATCTTTATCCAAATTTTTCATCATCATTATTATTCATTGTGGTTATATCACTGTGTCTAATCGTAGTCCAGCATTTTTACTGGACGACTTTACTCATCCTCCTACATTCTGCAGAGGTTTTAGTAAAAGCTTCTCACTTTTTAAGTTTTGTATTATTTTGTTCCATAACTGTATGATTGTGTAACTATATTATATACTTACTGTTGTGCAAACAAACTATCAGTCAGTCCTGCCTACAGCCATAAAGTCTGTCCCCATGTCCTGCCATGCTCCATGCTGCAACTGGCTTCTCCAAATATTTATTCTGTCTGCTTGGATAAAATACGTATAATATGCAAATGTGTATTATTATTGTTATTTTTATTATTATCATTGTTATTAAAATAATGGCATTGCAAGGCAGCTGCTGGATTGAGCAGCACATTTAAAAGAGCAGAAAATCAGAATAAAATGATTTCCTCACAGCTACACTCACACTACAGTCACTCTGGCAAGTTTATATTGTTTTTAATCATTCAGCATTTATTTCATGTTATACCAGGGAACTGAAAGAAGTATGCTGAGGTTGGCCAGTCAGACAGAAGCTTTAACATCACACATGTGGCTATGCATGGAGTTCCAGTAACGGTTGAAGACAGCATGTGGCCTTTGAGATTTTCACCGGGAGCAATTGATAAACTGTTCCACTTCTTCCTTGGAGCTATCTGATGTTTACACCATCTGAAATATTAAAACCCGAACCTCAAAATGTTTTGATGGCAGCGCGATCCCATCAAATAGAAATATTCTTCAAGTCTTGTGCATCATTTTATAATAGATTCACAAAAATCATAATTCGTATCTCCAATTAAATCACATTCTGCTGGTTGTGACAATGAGTTTTAATTGACTGACCTACCATCAGGGTCAGTAAGTTTCACCTACATTGGAACGGAAAGTGAGGGATAAAGATCTTGTAGGAGAAAACAGGTACATGGATGAGACAAAGCAACAATGCAGTGGAAGAGATGCTATGGAGCAAATGGAGATAAAGGGGGGAGAGCCCACAGCAGACCAGAAGTCCTCCAATGCTACTGCAGTGGAGTGACAATGAGAGAGTAGAGAGTATGAGTCATACACAAACCCCTCCCGCTCTCCTTCTCTATCTCTCTCCCTACCTCCCTCGTCCCCTACAAGGCCCCTACTAGCCCCGTCGCCCCCCTCCCCGCCGATGTAGCTGGGTTGCGTTGATCCTGACTCATTCATTCACAGCCGAGTCTCCTATTTTTGTTATACAGATGAAATCGTCCTACTTAAGAGACCATCGCAGCTCTCATTATAGTGCTCTGACATACTTCCCCGCTCTGGCTGCCAGAGTCCCATTCATAAAATGCTCCAGTCTGGAGTATGTGCAGTGGAAGGCACACACACACACACACACACACGCACACACACACACACACACACACACACACACACACACACACATCGTCAATCCCTTATACGGTTGTCTTGTATAGCTGAATGGTTTGTGTGTCACTGCTAGGTTTTGGTGTTTAATCCCTGCTGGGGCCACCCACACTGAGTGTGTGCACCCATAGTACTGTATCACTTCAGATACCTTCCTGTGAATGTGCTCCATCTCTCCTCTATCAAATGTGGCTTTCCCTTCATGAAGATTCACCTCTATTTGGTTATTTCTCCCTCCCTACTTCCCACCCAACATTTTTCCTCCTCTACCCTCCAGCATCTACCTCCATGTGGTTAGCTCATCTCCTTTTCTTCCTCTCCTTCTCTTTCTGGTTAGCTCATCTCTAGGCAGTCAGCTTTGCAGGCAGCTAATTATAGGCCACGCTGTGGAGCGCAGGGCCGGATGTGACAGCATGCTGTGTTTGTGTGTGCACTGTATGTGTGCTTATGTGTGTTACAGTTTTTTACAATCACTTTGGCACTAATTTCAGAACCTTGACGTCATCAAAACTCTAGACACAAAACTCACAACCAACGATCAAAATGCACATTTTTTTCAAAATTCTGACACTTGTTTCAATTGCTTGGATACGTTACACATAAACCTAAGATCATTTGTTTATTTAACAAAGATCACCTGTTCAATATG
This sequence comes from Etheostoma spectabile, assembly GCF_008692095.1. Taxonomy (NCBI): domain Eukaryota; kingdom Metazoa; phylum Chordata; class Actinopteri; order Perciformes; family Percidae; genus Etheostoma; species Etheostoma spectabile. The sequence goes on along the minus strand of NC_045745.1, from coordinate 18,994,142 downwards.
ACACAACTTAACATCATAGTACTACTACTTCAAAAAGCAATTCACACATTACATTTCAAATGAGTGTCTATTCGTTTCCTTACAGGGATCTAACTATCAATTAAAACAACTGCTCGAAATGATAAGTAACTGTTGTATTACTCTTAATGCATAGTTGTATGGAGACAAAAAACAATGTTCCATGTATGGATCATGAATGTTTCAATATACCGAGATATATTTACGGCAATTAGCGTGGAGCATGAACCAATTAGACTACATTATCTGGATGTAATATTTCATCATCATTCTTTACTGTAATGTACTACTGTTTATCAGACACTGTTATATGGTCCCGTGAACCATATTCACTGTAAGACTATTTACAGTATTGACAGTACTGCACTGTGTGCACGCAGGCCCTTGGAAATGCCCGTCCAATTCTGCCAACTCGTTACTGATTGAGACATCTACTTTATATACATTACATACCTTATATATATACTCGTACCACATTGTTCACCATGCCCAAAGGTTTTTTCCAACATGTTTGGCTAATTGCAATCTGGATGAGAACCTGAGGCCAAATCCACATGACAGAGTTGATAAAGATGTAGAACTACATTAATCAGTTTTTTGTTTTGCTTTTTACAGTACAGGCAAGTTGAGGAACACTGCATTGGATGTTTTACAGTACTGTACAGTTATTATTTAGCTTTGATTCAAATAAACCTATACTATATTGTTTTTTATCAATACATTTCAGATTTTGTTCAATGATGCCACTGTGTCTGTAGTATTCTCTCTACTGCGGTGCTTTTACAAGGATGTATTTTCATCTAGTACCATAATGAAACATGCATCACCTATTTTGTACTACAATATTTAATGATTGTATGAACAATAACACAGTGAAACTATGGGTAGCTTGTGTGTGGGTGATCTAAAGTAACGTTTCAGTGGTTTTTTACAATAAATTAGTTTTTTGAACCAATGATTGTGCAAGGGCAGAATTTCTTTAACACATTGCATTGTGTGTACAATGCAATGTTTTGAAGATTAGACAACCTGTGTTACACTGTGTTGTTAGGAAGTGATGACCATTTTGAGTTTTGTGTCTAGAGTTTTGAAAAAGTGATTGTATAAAACTGCAAGTGCAGACATATATGTTGCTGTCTGTTTCCTCATACGTCTTTCTGCATATGAGGAGGTGTGTCTATGTGTGTCCATGTACAGTATGTGTTCATATGTTCATGTGTGTTCTTTTACATCTAATCTACTTCCACCTTTAGCCCCTGACAGTGGGTAGTTCTCACTTCTAAACATTTCAGAATGTATTCCATCAGTGAGGGTCCTTACAAGTATAACAATACGAAAGTGTGTGTGTGTGTGTGTGTGTGTGTGTGTGTGTGTGTGTGTGTGTGTGTGTG
>NC_045745.1:18991194-18992720 GCF_008692095.1 Etheostoma spectabile | reverse complement strand
GTGTGTGTGTGTGTGTGTGTGTGTGTGTGTGTATGTGTGTGTGTGTGTGTGTGTTTGCGCGTGTGTGCGTGCGTGCATGCGTGCGTGTGGAGCCACCAGCAGGATATCCAATCCCAGCCGTTTCCCACACTGTACTGCAGCTCTGACTCATACAAGGTGGAGGCAGAAACAACCAGGGTCTGATAACTGGCAATGATGTATACACATATGCATACAACTTAAAGGACTGTAAATAGGCATAAACAGAGGCTAAGTTATATCGTCACTTACTCTACCAGTATTATATCTATTTATAGCTATTTAAGATCATTTATGAGAAATTCAAATTTTCAAGGTCCTTCAAAAAACCCTTAAACATGATCTATTCCATGGCCACAGAAAATTTGTATTTTTGTCTAATGACAGATGTTTAAAACAATATCACCTCAAGTATAGTTCCGGTTAACAATTCATACACTAAGTTAGTGTGGGAGGTGTATTAAATTGGAGGTAACCATAGGAATAGCACTCCTGTGTTGTGCCACTACTACCTCATGGTTACTACCTATCCATGAGTTAAACTTTCTTCAACAATTTCTGTTGAAGAAATTCTGTATGTGAGCCAAGTACACACCGGAATTTTGAGAATTCTTCTCAAGCTTCAACAATTAAACATCTTGCGAGCTGACAATGTGGGAAATGATGCATGACTACCCTCGACATTTACACATTCAGCAGACACAGAGCAACATAGCAAATGTAGGTCTAGTATTCACAAAATCAAATATATGATCCTGTTACACTTAATCCATTACATACATGTTAAAAATGCCCTTATTGTCACCAAATATAAACAAACTGTGTGGCAGCTCAGTATATTTATATTGTTTTACCTACATTCTTTGATAGTTTCTGTAAATCAGGATAGGGTGATACAAAGAGGACGTGTCTGCATTTGACAGAGAATGTGCACATGGATTTCTCAATGAAAGAAACAAGATTGCGTCCATTCATACATTACGTACATAGACTCTTATGCCTGCGCACACATGCATGCGCATAGACAGACGGAGACTAGCAACGGCTTCACACGTAAAGGATGCGAGCGGCAGTCAATGTGTATCCTTTGAGATGCCATGGGAACTCTCTCTCCTCCTCCCTTTTTTCTTCATTATCACTCGCTCTTTCCTTCTATCTTGCTCTGCTTCTGCCTCATGGCTTCCTGTGTCATCCCCTCCCCCACCGCTATAAAAGGAGAGAGGCCTGTTCATTCATGCATTTAGTCGGCTGAGGGAGGAAAGAGGAAGTAGGGAGGGAGGAGGGGAGACAGAGATAAAATGAGAGGAGAGGAAGAGGAAGAAGGCTTCCTCCCTGTGATGAATAGGTCACCTGTATTACATCACTGATGGGGGATGGAGGGATAAAAAAAATAAAAGGTAGGAAAAAAAAAGACCAGACCCCTCCTTTCCTTCTCTCTCCTCCTCATCCTCTACCTCACTGTCTCCTCCTCCCTCTGTCCTTCTCTCTCTCTCTCTCTCTCTCTCTCT
>NC_045745.1:18989801-18991184 GCF_008692095.1 Etheostoma spectabile | reverse complement strand
CTCTCTCTCTCTCTCTCTCTCTCTCCATCACCACCTCCCCGCCCCATCCTGACAGTATGAGTCACAGACAGACCAGTTCCCTTGATGCACTGCGGAAACGTAATGTGACGTAGCCTCCACATCTCTCCCTCCCTAGCCACACGCGTCCCGCCATCCATCCCATTCATCCATCCTCCCATCATAGCACAGCAAGTCTCCATTCACAAAAAGACTTGTAAGCCGACAGATAGAGAGACGGCAGGTGGAATCACACCACCAGAACGAACACAAACTGTTACACCAGAATGTTATACATTACAGTAGAATTTGATAATGCAATACAAGACAATCAATTATAATACAATACTTCAGTAGTAAATCCATTATTAGCACTCATACCATTAAAGATCACCAAAGAAAGCAAAAGAGAACAAATGGAAAATCTCGGCAAATGTGCAAGTATCTTGAGTTTTATCATTACTACTGAGTTTAATCATCAACGTTGTTCAAAGTTTATTGTTGCCATGGTTACAGCATGTCAAGCAGTCAAATATGAGCTAGATTGAGATGCTAGATAACACTGATTTAAACAGTAAATAAACTGTTGACAGACAGTATATTTGAGGTGTCCAAACAGTCAAAAGTGAACAACTAACAATCTGAAACTGTGAATAGAATAGAATAAAAATGCGATACTGTTCAATATATGTGGTTCAGGTCAGTATGCTACATTGTAATAGGTAGCAGTGATTAATAGTATAGAATAGAATCGGCAGTATTAGGTACATTACATACAATGAGATTTATCAAATTTACATTATATTACAAGGCATTGCATGCATTAGGAGCCTAGGGAAGATTGCTTCTAACCATTAATTAACAGGCTTTGAGGCAGAATTGATAAACATTAAATAGAAGACAAAAAAGGCAGGTCTCTGACATCACTGCATGATAAAGTCATGGACAAACTCGCCTCTCGATGTCTGACACAGCAACATCTTATCACCACTGGAATTCATAAACAATCTTCCAGTTAATAAAACGGATCTACATTTTATGACATTCAGAATCGTCTGCAGAACTTAACTCGTCAGCAGTATGTGGAGGTAAGCAGTAAAGTGAGAAACAAGGGTCAGTTTTCATGTTATAGACTAAACAGTGCTACCCAGCAAGAAAAATAAAGGAAGGGGGGGTGATCTCTAGCTCACCCAGTAAGAGCGTGTGCCTCATGTTGGTTGAGGCCCTTGCTGCGTCCCGGGTTCGAATTGGACCTGCGGCCCTTTGCTGCGTGTCATTGTCCATCTCTCTCCTACCTTTCCTGTCTATCCACTGTCACTCTGAAATTAAGACCTTAAAAATAACCTATTTTACTATATACACTGTATATATACATATATATATATA
>NC_045745.1:18984113-18989791 GCF_008692095.1 Etheostoma spectabile | reverse complement strand
TATATATATATACAGTACATATATTTATATGTAGGAAGGGATTTCATGACATAGCATTATTGACAATGGATTACCAGAAATACATTGAAGGGACGGTCAACTATTTGTTTGTAAGGTGCAAAATCTGATACATTTACAGTATATGGTGACAGATTAGAAAGCACACTCTATTGTATTGTTCTTTGAGATCCTGTACTTATACATGTTCTTGTCTGCAGGCTACCTTGCATGGAGTGCAACATAAGAATAATGTTACAGTTCCTGTGTGTCAATAGTACTTTAAGTAATTGTCGGGAGGCAAAGCCACAACAGCCATGAAAAATGTCTCTGTATCGGTAATTTATAATACTAACCAGAATACTTGTTATATTAATTTTAATTTAACAACTGTAACTGTAACCATAAGAAGGTTAGATAACATATTTTGATTAATAGTGAAATGATAACTATTATAAGTTTTTTTCTATTAACCTACTGACCAAAAGTCAGCCTCTTTTTGTGCAATTTTAAGGTATTAAAAGGTGAATTTAGTTCACCTGGATGTCTGGATATCTATGGGATCAATTAGCAACAATGATCAAATGTTTACATTTAGTGTTTCTCACCAAAATGTATTATGTGTATCCTATAGGTCTAAAAAACCTGAACTTCCAAGTAAAAGGAATTATATGGCTGTGTTCAAAATCTTCCACTACATATTAAAATACTGTCTATATCATGTATGTACTGTGTGTAGTATGAGACTTTTAAATCGATTTATTTTGCAGGATGCTAGGCCGGGCTTAGCCAGATTTTGCTTTTGTTTGCATACTGCATACTACATGCTACATTTTGGCCAAATCAGTTACTGTTAGTATAGTAGGCAGTTTCGAATACAGCGTTTGCTAGCTTTCTCTCTTCTTCTTCCTTGCTTTTGTTGGCGCATTGTTTGCACCCCCACCCGTCAATCAGCTAAACAAGATAAAACCGGTGGCAGTTGTATTGCATCTCCCATGTGAGATACAAAGAAATCGGGTACCCGCGTTTGAAATCACTATTGCTAGGGGTCAAACACACCACTGGGTACTTTTAAACTAAGCCTCCATCTTTGGAGATGTTTGACCTTACAGCAGCTCCCATCCTCTGACTACCAGTAACCCAGCTACAGTATGACCTTGTGTGAATCTGAGTGATCATGAAAATGCAAAATTCCTCTAAAACTGAACCCTCCTGCTTTCAGTGTGTCGAATATCGTTTGATAACGTCACTGCACATGTGTTATAATGAATTACATCACTAAATGGTTACCGTAGTCAAAAGAGACAAACACTTAAGCAACTTGTGAGTGATTTTATGAATGAATGGGTGACATTCAGGTTTGCACCGCTGGTTGGTTGAAAAGAGGAGCAGAGGAAAATCTCAACGTACAGTATGATTCACCACAACAAAGTGTTAGGGAGGGGGTGGTGATGTCATTGGTGGTGGTGGGGGAGTCATCTGTGAGTCAGAGAGGAAAAAGAAGAGGTGGAGATGGAGGAGGAAGAGGATAAGGAAGAGAGGTGGGGGCGGGGGGGAGCACATGGGGAGGGTACCTGTTGTGTGTGACCCATGGTAACAGGCAATGCTGGCCTATGGATGACTCACCACTGCTTTACCAACCTCACACACAACACATAGGGATGCTCATGCCATTCGCCACGACACACATACATGTAAAATTACATCATAGCCTCTTTCGTGGCATTAGATCGTGTGTAGACTTCCACACATCATAAACGCATGTCGCGCACAGGACGCTCACATAAGCACATGCGTGTAGACACACACACTAATACGCACACACATAAGCCACATGAAGTGCAAGAGAGAGAAGGGGAGGGACAGGATGACTCACACATCAATGATAACACCCCTCCCCCTGTCCCAATCCCCTACACACACACACACACACACACACAAACACACACTCGGAAGAAGAAGGACATATCATTTGGATGCAACCCACATCCTCCCCACATCCTGGGGAACCTCCCATCTGAAACTCAGACTGACAGCAGGAGGCTCCGACTGACTGCAGTTTGTCTAAGGTGATGGGAATTCTCTGGCAGGATATTCTGACTTTAAAAAGGATAAAGTCCAAAAGTTTGCAATAGTATGTCTGTACTAGTCTCAAGGTTTCTACTCTTGTAAGCACTCATCTGTTAATGTCAATTTATTTTTCCGAAATCAATTTCAATATTCTGGATAATGTATCTATCTATAAATGAGGAGGTTAGTGGTGAAGATCATTTTTCTACTATAGCTAAGACCACATTTCCCAGAAACCCCCTCCTGTTAACAGAACGTATCTTTTCTTAATGCTAAGCGTGTTATTTATTTTTTTCTTACTAAGGAGAATAAACATGTTACAAGTGATTTTTCCACCAGCCTTTCACTATCACCATCTGCTGTTCTGAGAAAACTCTGACAGCTGTAGCTCCATTTGTACTGAACAGTGCCCTCTGGAACTCCTATTAGCACTACATGCTGGTGCTGCATACTATTGTGTACTATAGTAAACTGCATTGTTTCTCCTGCAGTTATGCTAACGCAGACATGTCTGTGCTTTGCTTTTTATTTGTTTCCTGTTCTGTGTTTGTGCCTGTGCTGTAAATCAATCTCTTTACCTGACTTGTTTGGTAAAGCTCCCCACACATCTAGAGTCACATAATCTGAAATGTTATTAATTGATTTTTAAAATGCAAATTGGTGTCTCTAATTGAATGTCTCCCATGTGTCCCATGTGTAGAACCATTATTGTGCTGTTAAAGGTGCTCTAAGCGATGTTGTGACATTACTTCTTGTTTTTCAAACAAAATGAGAATGGTTTGCCCCCCCCATGCTTCATGGTGCAGGTGGGCTCAGTTTGGTTTTGTTTGCCGCTTGTAGACCCTGGTCTGTCTACAGAGACCACGTTTTTTTACAGTGCGTTCAGGGGACAGGCAGCTCGTGGACAGTGAGGACATGTTTGCTGTATGTGGCAACAAATGTTGTAGCCTAAAAAACGCGTGACATTGCTTAGAGCACCTTCAAGCAACTTTAGTGGAAAACATTAAATATTAAGTAAGTGTAGCCTATTTCTCTCAAGCCTAATCAATAGTGGCAGTTGATGGAGGTGTAAAAGAAGGGTAACAAAGTGATCATCATATGATTCTTATTCGTAGTTCTTGCCAAAAGTCGTATCACTTTTCAACTATTGTAAACTCAGATACAGTTTGCACAAAAAGTCTATGTAAGACAAGCCAGAAAAGTAAAGCACATCTCTTTGGAAAGATGGCTCACTCCAAGGCTCTCTGTAAATCACAAAAGTCTTCTTATCTTTTGATAGCTAAAACATGCAAGTAGTGCAGGCACTTGGCTAGCGCACATAATTCCCATCAATTACGCCAAGAAATACTTCCATCTCAGTAAATCGAGGGCAGTTGACAAGACACAGACAGCTCTTGGCACAATGGAGTTATTTTATGAACGACATCTGGATAACGAGAACACCTGGACTGGGTGACCCTGTTAGAGCAGAGGAAGAGTGGCATTACAGAGGGATTCAAGTGGACTGAGGCTGAATCTGTGTAAGATGTGGATGATAAGGAATTTTGTTGTTTGTGTGCTCTGCCAGACTTTACAGCTGAAACACTGTCAGCGATTAAACCCATCTGCGCCTGGTAAAATGGAGCTCGTTTATCCCAGGTCATCTGGTGATGTGGTGGTTCAGTGGGCCGGTGTTCATGGCCTGGCTATTTAACCTTTGCCCTGTTTTTCTTTTTCTCTCTCCTGACTTAATAGGCTATTTATGCTAATTAAAAAATTATCTTAAAATACTCAAGCAATATGTTTTCTAACGTTGAGACAGTTTAAAGTTCACATTTTCAGCCTCAGAGCAACTGAACATCTGTTATTTCTGACCAACAGCTGTTTTTGTTTTCCCAAAGTTCACAGAGCAAAAGAAGAAATTACTTAAGGAAATCAGAAGTTGCAGTGGTGCAGCAGCTCAGAAGTAAACAACAGAAAAAAATAGTTTATAGGAAAGAGGGATTTGTTTAAAAAAATCTAAATTGAATCAAAATCAAAAACATTCAACTGTTCTCTTTCAGCATGCAGTCAAATTCAGTTTCCTGTCATCAAATTAAAACTTACAACACTAATACTCTAAAAAAAAGTATGGACCACATTCCGTGTGTTTACAATAAATATTCTCAGTAACAGCCCAGTATCCATCATAATGCTAAACACATCTTTGGACTGGATTTATGCAAGTGTAAAGATCTGGGTTACTTGACTTATATGTTCTGCGGTTGGGAATATTTAATCACATGCTGTGAAAATAATCATTTTAAGTGAATTGAGAGTGACATTTTCCCCTCTGTACCCAGTTACAGATATCATGAATGAAGCTAATGTCATGTCACCTGAGCACCACTAGAGGCCAATATCCAGCCATGATGATGTGACACTGTGTGACAGTAAATGTTTCCAGTGAAACCAAAGGCTGGTTCAGTTGGTGTGACAGGACTTCCAGGTGGGGTGACCTTCACTTCCTGTTCCAACTGCAAGGAAAAACACTGCTGACATGTATAATTAGCCACCACCAGTAAATCATCTAGACTCCTACACACACAATACACACACAACTCACATGTCCTCTGTGTTAAATTTAGTATGGCTAAAAGTATGTCTCATATTAGTAACTGAACATTGGGTGAGCTCACCTTCCGCTCTGTGGCTGAGGACTCCACCGTTCTTCAGCTTCCACACCAGCCAGGCGTGCACACTATTAAAATACTGGACATGGAAGATTGTATTTTTATTTAGGTCGAGTAAAGTCATCAGTGTGAAGTAGAGTTCAAATTAAACTTGATTGTCTTAAACAATGTATTATCCACTGACCGAATATGTTTCTGAAATGTCTCGATATATCTCTAATTTTGGAATTGGAGAAATAAATTATTTTAAAATAACCTGAGGGGCATTCCTTTGTCAATCTTGTGACTTCTTTTTTTAAAGTTTTGCTATAAAATTTTAACTTAAGTAGCCCAGAAAACAACAGGATGAAATTGCCATTTTGTAAATGTTTTAATAGATTTCAGCTGGGTCAGAAATAGCTCCTTCTTTTATTTAATATTAATAAACATAACTTTAAAGAGTCCTCTGATGTCAGTCTACTGTATGAGTGTTATGATTTCAAGTTGTTGTGGTGAGGCAGCTTAGAGGACGTGGCATCCTGCAACCGGAATAACTAAAAGGTTGTGACATTTATTTACTGGACGCTTAATGTCAGTTGATTAAAAAGCTCAACACATGAAAAGTACTTTTTTCAGTTTAATTTCAAACATTTTCCAATGCAGGTATTTCAAATTCTTCTAAAAAAATAATCATTCAGCTTAATGAGGGAAAACATTAAAAAAAGAATGACTCTTTAACTCATTAAGTCAAAAAAAACAATCTCTGCTCTGTATTAATATATTCCTTCCTATTCCAAATGACATCTGGTAATAGAAATTCTTTCCTCATTGGAAACCATTGGGGTGTTAGTCACTAAAGGTGTCTCATTGCACATCTGAATCCAGTGACAGACTATCAGCCTATTCCATCATTATCGCTGTGTCCTTGAGCAGGGCAGCCTGCCAAAGACGCTTTGCTTTTTTATATACTGTGTGTGTACA
>NC_045745.1:18960478-18984103 GCF_008692095.1 Etheostoma spectabile | reverse complement strand
CAGTATATAAGGAAACAACGCTACTGATTACAGTGTGTATAAGCATGAACTAAATACATGACAAAAAAATGCTCTAGGGGGAACCCTGCCCCGCTCTCTTATACATGTGGTCCTTAACCTTTTTAGCCCAAACCCCAAAAAGCTAATTATTTTCCCTCTTCAGTCTTGTATTGCCTGAATTATACACTACTTCACAAAGGACAAAAAGCATTGGTCAGAAGGTTTAAACGCACATCAAATGTGTACATGAAATATATTATTTCACACTGCATAAATCAACCCATTACTCCAAATGTACCCACTGGGCTGAGAACCATTTCTCTATACAAATTACTTCATCTGATAGAGAAAAACAACACAAACCAGGCTGCCCCCTGGTGGCTAAAAAAAAGAATAGTTCATGCTGCTGTTACCAACAGACAGAAAAAACAGTGACTAAGGCATTCATTTATACATCACAAACTTCATAATTGCAAATAGCACTTTGACAGTTCACCACTAACAACTGAAGGGTCTTACAGATGTCTCAGAATTGACTATTTTACGCCAAGAGGGGACAATAGATGTATTGTCCAAAACATGTCAAGCAGAGGAAAAAGAAAAGTTATTTTCTCCCTTTTTGATTGGGTAAAGCCACAAGGTATGTTTCACTACAGGGTGGGGGGGATTTCAATGGAAATTGATGGATTGTGAGCTCAGTATATGAAGAGGACTCGGGTGCGGGGCAGGGTGGAGAAGGTGTCAGCCATCTTGCGGATTCTGGCGTAGTTGATGAATCCTCGAAGGAAGAGCAAAAAGCCTGAAGAGCAAAAGAACAAAAGGGACAGTAAGACAACTAAAAAGGGGCCATACGGAGGGTGATCATTTAGATTGTCCTTTAACATATACATGGTTATTTAATTGATTGTTAAAATCTAAATATTTGTTATGAAAAAATGAATTTCCTTTTGGGCATTCCAGTGGACCACTCTGTGCCTATATGTGCTATAGTCTAAAACAGGATAATTAAGGGTTAACTATCCTGCTCTATTCTGTAACATGTATGATGCTTATACACTGCTGCAATGGAACTGCAGAGGGCAGAAATGAGTCAGAGACAAAACCATTTGAGTCCCTTATTGAATCATTTGAGTTTAGAGGTTGGTTACTTACCCAACACCAGGAACACCCACCACAGCCAGAACTGTCCATCAAAGTAACCAGGGAAGTATGTGGAGAACTAGAAACCCAACAGAACGACAGAAATGACTGGTTTGAATAAATGTGGTCTACCATGCTTTCACTCAAATGAGTCCTGCATTTTAAAAGTGAATAAAGAAAGCGGCACACTTCTCAAGAGATATTTGAGGAAAGCCAGCCACAACAGAAACAACCTAAAAATACCAGAGTGGTGTTTGGGGCTTTTGAGTTGTGTGTTGTTTGTGTGTGTACCCGGACAATGAGGATCCATTTGATGAGGGAGAGGCCAAAGCCTGAGATGGCCCCATAGCGGCCGGCTGCTGAGGTGGTCAGACAGAAAGACAGGAAGAAACCGATCCAGTTGAACAGAAATGCCACTGGATAGGGCGGAAAAAAGAGTTAGACAGGTTATCAACAAAACAAACAAAAAAAACAGACAGCAAAGACAGCAAATTCACTTCAATTTTAAGCAAAGAGAAGAGGTGAAGATAAAAGATGATGGCCGAAGAGAAAAGAGTAACAGAGATGAGTAGGTTGGGTAACTAACTGAAAAACGTGAGCATGAAGATGCCGTCATTTCCTATCCTCAGCTGATCAGCGTCTTCAAAATCATCTCTGGTTACAAAGTCTTCATCCTGTGATAGAATAAGAAGAAAAGCAAGAAAGAGTAAAGATTAGGTTATTTAAGCACTCAAACTATTTCCCCACAGCCAGATAGTAGCAGAGCTTTCCGGGGCTTTACTTTGCTTTTTTTATGTATTTAAGTCTACAAATAAATCAATTTGATGTTGTGAAGTGCGTTTTATTTTTTAACCAATTCACAATTGCTTATTTAAAATTCTACAAGTACAATGTAGCGACTGAGATCAGAGTGAATTGGGATCAAGCACGGGCAAGCACCTGCGTGTGGAAACCAAGCTTTGCGCACAACAGAGAGAAAATACAACACAAGCAACCAACAGAACAAGGGAACAATCACAACAACACAGCAAGCCCATTACTATCATTGTTACTTTCTCTAAAAGGCCTGGAGTCAGTTAAATGGAATGTAGGACATCAGAAGAACCACTAGGTCTTGTAGAACTTTCAACTAAGCACTAGCTAGCACTCTATTTACTAAGGGTGCTCCGATTGATCGGTCACTGATCGTTATCGGCCGATAAAGGCTTTAAATAGTTTGATCGGTGGTCTCCATAAAGGCCGATCAGATGGGCCGATGAGACGCACTACTCGTGAGGAAAAAAAACTCTCAAACGGTGTTTGCACATGTTGACACCCTAATGAAGGACAAAATCACATCAATCAGCTTCACAAGTGACATTTGGAGTTCAAATGTATGTCCCATGTCGAGCCTAGCTGCGCAGTTCATTAATCAGAACTTTGAGTTAAAAAGAGAATTTTCGGGGTCACACCGCGGAGGCTCTTGCTGCCTCATTCAGCGACATATTGCGCGCATGGGGAATCCCGAAAGAAAAAGTGCATTATTCTAACGGATAATGCCAAGAACATGGTAAAGGCCATGAGGGATGCAGATCTACTCAGCCTGCCGTGCATGGCTCATACACTGCAGCTTGCCGTTGCCGACGGAGTTTTATTACAACGCATCGCTGATACATCCTGTGGAACGCATTGTCGGTCTTTTTTTTTTCCGACAAGACAATAAAAGTCGTTTGCCTGCTCTTGCACAAGCAGCACGAGTCTACCTCTGTGCACCATGCACAAGTGGAGATTGTGAGCGACGTTTTAGCACAACAGGGAAATGTAATGAGAAGAGGAACAAGCTGTCTGCCGAAAAAGCAGAGATGCTTATATTTCTAAAGAAAATCTGCCATTGATGCTTAACAAGTAAGCTTTAAGGATATGGCTTTACTAATCTCTATTTTGTTTTTTTGCTCTGCACTTTAATTACACTGTAAGTTTGTGTAAATTGACAATGACAGTTTTTTGTAATTTATTTCGAAAAAAGCTTATTTGTTAAGCTCTAAACTGTTTAAGATGTTTCTAACAGGAAGCAGAATGTTGAAAAGTTTCTGTCAATAAAAGTAAACAGTTAACAATTCACAGTACACTATCGTCTGTTAATTTGAATACATATACATTGTTGTTAAGACTATAAAAATGTAATATATGACATGATAAATAGAAGGCTTCAAATAGACCCAGTGATCGGTGACCGTTGATCGGTATCAACCAATATTGCTTTCACCAATCGGTGATCGGCCCCAAAAATCTTGATCGGAGCACCCTTACTATTTACACACACAGACGTAAAAGAAAAGGTGGGGTACTGAGTACATAAACACTGGAGGTACATCTACGTTCTCACACACCAAATAAACTTCCTTTCATCATACACTCTCCTCCCACTCCACCCAGTTACCTCCAGTGAACTTCGAATTACATCGTCAAAAGTCTCCAGACGTTCCCTGTGCTGAGGCTGCTGCTGAGCGCAAGGCAGTGTGTGGCAGAGAAACACAACACCAGCAAATCAAACAAGGTGGCCCCACATGCAGTAAGGTGTAACACTTCACAGTGCTTGCTAGGGGCAGAGCTATCACTTTCCACTTAATAGGTATTTTTAAAAGAAACCGTAGTTTTTAAAAAGGCGTGTTGGATAGTTGGCTTTCACGTATAAAGCCTGCACACGGGAGGTTAGAATACTGGTGTCCTTTTCAAACACTTAATGCAAGTTAATGGCATCCTGAAAAAGAAGATTAGGTTTAAATAAAAAAGGACAACTACATATTAACTGGAAAGAAAAAAAAGTTTCCACGCAAATTGTATGTATTTATAAAAAAGAACATGGATATTTCCTTAAGCAATAACGGCATTCAAGCTAAATGACATGTTTTATCCAAAGTAACTCACTATTGCTATATACGTCAGATGTTGCACGCCTCTGGAGCAACTAGGGTAAAGTGTCTTGCTCAGAGACACATTGGCTGATGTATTGCAGTCGGAATTGAACCCAGATCTCCCACACCAAAGGCATGTGTCATATCCACTGCGCCATCACTGCCTCATGTTTAATGTTTAATATGTCTGATATCAAAAACAATGTATTAACAATAAGAAATTTGTAATTTTCACATTGTAATCAGTAATGAAAGTTTTTTAGTAATATGTGTTTGCGGCCATGGAAAACTACAAATCAGGAAACTTCCTGATATTGTCTTCCTTCAAAACAACCACAGCTTGAAAGCAACTTGAACTCCAAATTTCAACCTTATCCACTTTGAGGTAACTCATTTTACAGAGATAAATCTTGAGGCTAAATGTCATAAACAATTTTGAGTAGCGCTGAAAACACTGCACAACAAAGCTCATGTGATGCATCAGTATGGAAAATGTTTCAGTCTGAATCTTCCTACACGTTTCAAATGCTGCGCAGATTGACTCCGATTTTGGAAGAACAAACCCAGGTGCAAAGAGCACAGAGGGTAGTTCAGGGGCCTGGGAGATTGAGGCACTAACAACAGAACAAGGGCTAGCACCTGTGAGAGCACTTGTGAGGGATAGACAGTTGTCATTATGTGCAAAACAATAATGATAATTAATGTTTTACTTAATTTTTATGAATCTTTTATTGTTCAAACAGCAACAAATGTTGGCAGCAGTTCATGTAGGAAAGACTAATAGATCAAATCAGATCTGAAGAGAAAAAACAACAACTTTCCATGGCTGGGTGCTAAACACTTTCTGTCCAGTCAACACAGGAAGTGCGTGTGTGCACAGGAAGTGTGTGTGTGTGTGTGTGTGTGTGTGTGTGTGTGTGTGTGTGTGTGTGTGTGTGTGTGTGTGTGTGTGTGTGTGTACGTGTGTGTGTGTACGTGCGTGAAGGTGAGATACTCACTCTTCCAGTTACCAGGGGAACAGTAGTCTCAGCCTTGGTTCTTTCTGCTTCATCATAGGAAGGTAGTGTAGTCGCTACGTTGTATGATGGAGGCTTGGGGTAAGCCCCATCTTCCTTGTAGTCAAAGTAGGCTGAAGAAGACAGAACCGTTTCAAACACAAAGGCAGAAGTTTTACTTATACAAAGTCGTATTTTATGTTGGCAGACAGCAGATTGGTAACTGCATCACACATTTGCTATCACGTTCAAAAGACACTATATAACAGGTGTTGTTGTTCTTGTTCTGCGTCACAGGCTCGAGACTTGGAGGGGATCTCTGAACTAGTATTTCCTCCTTCTCATCCACCACAACTGGCTTTTTAGATTACAATAAAAGTGCTTCTAGTGCAAACAAGACAACTCTCTACTGTGTGAGATTTTACTCATTGAGCAAATTTTTGACAACTATAGTGGTAATTTACCTGGGAAGTTTGGTAAATGCTCTGTAAGATGTTAAACATGTATGAGTCATCTAAAATTAACAAATAAGCCTTCTAAAAGCAACCACGTTAATTTCAGTAGTTGCATTTATCCAGTTAAACCTTCATATATCAATAATTTAAGCTTATCAACTGTACAGCTTTGACTTAAGACGTTCAGGCTTGTGAACAATGAGATGTGCCAAATTGTAAAGGCTACAGCTGTTATTTGAGCATGTCAGATACGTAAATATTCAACATTTAAGTAAATACAAGTAACAGATCTGACTCAGCATCGGCAAAAACCCAATTCTAAAGGACATATGAGACTGGGGACAAAAAAACCTGATTGGGACATCCTTAAAGGAAGCATTTACTTCTGACCTATAAGTTTTGTTTAGCAATCAATTCATTTATCTTTTTGGTGCTGCAAAAATACCTCATATAATGCCTTGACTGCTTTTTTAAAATATTTTTTTAATAGTGCAGTTATTTATTAGTCACTAGCTCAAGAAATCTTACAGGGTTTTGTTCCCTCTGTTTTTCCCTTGTGGAGACCAACACAAATATGACTCCCCAACGTGCCACCATTGCAAATGCCCTCAGCACCAGTAAAACATCTGGATGAGCCCCACTCTCACCGGCATTGTCCACCGCAATGCTGCTGTATGGGGGTGGAGCGTCGGCTGCTACCTGAGGGCTCTCTTCTGGGTCCTCCTCATTGGGAAGCTGTGGGGAGGGGGTGGGGGGTGACATGTGTATCAGCACTGGCTGCTCTCCATTTGAAAAAGATGCTTTTAGGTAAATAAGCTTCACACTGCCTGTGTAGTAATCAATTATTATTTTAACACCCTGGCCTACTGAATAGTACACACAATCTAAGCTTCGATAAAATGACAGAAGAATAGAAACCGGGCCAACAAATTCAAGCACACATTAACATTATCATTAGTCTAGCAGCTAGCGGAGTGTCCTTCAGTTTATAGCTTTATTCCGATAAAACGGCACGGTAGAATTTCAGCCTGCATGCACGTTTAGTAGCCTAAAACAGAGCGGCTTATATTGGAAGAGTTAGCGATCTGCGAAGTCGCCCTCTCTGCTCTCTGCCTGCTCAGTTGCTAGACGGCCTGAAACATATGTCGAAGGCTAACGTTTAAGCCGATGTTTTTTTCAAGGGTAACGCCATCCACTTTACCGGCAGTATTGACAACAGCTATACTCTCGGGCTAGGCCTACTCCCCGTTACCGCTCGCTCGCCTTGCGCAACTGCATGGGCACCGGCGTCACTCGCTACCCTGCCATTCTCGCTCTAACCTACGCTACTCGCGTAAGGAGGTTGCGGTATACCGCACTACCGCAGTAAATTATTGATTTTCAATCGCGGAGGGAAAAAAACATGCCTAATTTAAGACAAGCCCATATGATAAATTATTACTAAAGTCAGTTCTCGGGAGAGACCACTAAAGTGGTGCTGAATACCAAGTAGATCTGCAACACTGGGTTAGCAGAGGTATAAATTACAGGTTAACGCCTTAGTTTTCCCCATAGATGTGTTTTCCCTTTGGTGTGGATGTGATACTTTATTGTACAGGTCCAATAGAACCCCATCATTTCCTAGGAAAGGTGATGTACTACCATAAATTTGTAGGCTTACGTTACAGTGAAAAAAGGGTGACCTGTAACTGGCAAATTTCTAAATCACTCATTCCAATTAACTACAACTACGTTATATCGTAACCAGTAAGTCTTTTGGTCAGTACGATAAGCTGAACATGCAAAATTATGAAATGTGTCAACTGGCGTGCTTCAACATATATAGACGATTAATTGTATCCTCCATGCAAATATTAAATTAATCATTAACTAATATTTATTCAGTGTTAAATGTAGCTATTTTCAAAATAACACAACAGACTCAACTCAAGTAACTGTCACTCGTAACACTTTCTCGCAATGTTTCTCTACCAAATAAAATACATTAGTAAATACTTGCTACCTCACTGAGGTGCACTAAACTAGCAAACGTTAGGCCACAGGAAATAATTGTTTTCTAACAGCAGTCTCTAATGCGTCTGTACATTATTGAACACTGATATCAACCACATGAGCAAACATAAGGATTAAAGTTGAATGCGCCACCATGCTAAACAGGTTTGCAAGCGGATTCTGCGGTTAAACTAGCTAGCTAACCTAGCTAGGTAGATGACCAGCGAACACACCCACTTGCTGTAGGTCATGTGTTATATATGCCAAATTGCCATTAGCATATACAGTGAGTCGCCGAGAAGCGTTAAATGAAGTCAACGTTACACTTCAATGATAACCAACGTTAGCTATCATTCAATTAGTATAGCTTAAGGTTAGCTGGCAAAGCTTTCCTAGCATAACTCAACACCAGACAACACGCCCCAACAGGCAATAACGTAGCTGGCTAACGTACAAGCCCATGTAACGTTAGTTTTAACAAAATAAGCTAGCTAGCTAACACGGAAGAATTAGTATCGCATTAATTAAGCTAGCGTGTTGTTAACAGCGAGCTTTACTCGATGAAAATAATTAAATTAATCGCAACAGAATCGACCTAATAAACGACAATGACATCCTTGAATATTAGTAGACCGCCACTTTCTGGAAGATGACACCAACGACACACCTGGGAGTGACAGTCTGTCAGCGTCACGTTAACAGTAACGTTATACCCCTGACGTTAACGCGTGATGTTAAATCTTTAACGTGTTAGCTAACGTTATTAGTAATCAATATGTTCATACCTGCTGATATCTGCCGCTCGGTTCGGCCATTCCAATTTGAACGGCTGGGAATCAACAACAGAGAAATAGACACCCAACGAAAATTATGTAACAGTACCGTTACGAAAAATTTAAACTCAATCCTCGCCACAATGAAAGCCTGTTTCTCCCTCGACTGCTCGGTGCTTTCGCTAAAGTCACTGTCAAGCTGCAATATTGGTTAGCATAAAACACAAGGCTTCCGGTTACTTTTTTAACTTAAGTCCAGATTGAGAACTATTATTAGACAGGACATATATTGAGGTATATTTTGTTGAGTAATAAGTAGCCTCCATCAGTAATACTATGTGTATTCAGTCAATGAAGAAACATTATCACATTTGTTAAAAAAGGAACATTTTCGTTGCTTTATTTTGAAACCAAAACTGGGCCGTTTCTTCTTTGTTCTTGGATACTTGACGTTCAATCGATTGACGTCATTGGCCACAACAAACCCTCTATCGCCCCCATTTGGAATAAAGTGAAACAACCATAAATATCTTTAAAAAGTTACATCTCTGTGGAGTTAGGTCTGGCCAGGTCTGGCAAGCGAGACAATAACGTGACTGACGGAATTATCTTGGAAAATGAAAGTACTGCGTAAAAGTCATCCATCATCAGTCGTGGAGGAAGTACTAAGCTCTTTACATTTAAGTAGTATGTAACAACTAACAGTGAAAAAATCTTGATCTAGGAAAAGTATCAATACCATTGTGTAGAAGCACTTCTGTTTCAAGTAAAAGTCCTGCATTCAAAAATGTAGGCCTACTTAAGTGAAAGTATAAAATTATTTAAATAGCCTACCTTTCAAGTAACCCACCAAACGTACACTTATGCACTTGCGTGTTGATATTTGCCTCTGAATTGTAGTTGAGTAGAAGTGTTAAGTAGCAGCAAATGGAAGTACTCAAGTTCAAGTACCTTAAAAATGTACTCATACATTTTAATAAGTAACTCATGAACATCAGTAATTAGCACATTACTTATACTATATCGCTCAATTAATATACTGATTAACACACTAAGAATAATAGGCATCATTGTGCAATAAAAACAAAAGCAATTGGGTCTTTTAAGGTTTTATTGTATCTTTATCTCAAATAAAAAGACAACAACAATACCTGTGACACTTTGGGTGTAAGCTCAAATGTTGGAGAAGTTATATCTCAGATTAATTTCTAGTCAAATTACTTGGTAGGTTTCCGGTACTTAAGCAGCACAGGGTAAGTGGTGCCTATGTGCTTTTGGTTGTAGTGGTGGCAAACAATCTCCACATCATAGAAATTGAACTGGACTTTGACACGCTCGTTGGGCGAGGTGAGGAAACAGAGAGTGTAGAGGGCAAACTCAAACTCGGGGCTGACACCGATGAAAATGCTGCCCTTGGGCTTTATACCATTCTTCCAGCTGAACTGTAGCGCCAAGATGTGTTTGTTCTCGTCGGGCTGCAGTAAGAAAGAAAAAAAGAAATGAGGTGATGAAAGAGAGGAGGAGAGGATGGTGAGGGATGGAAAAACATGCAGGATCGTTTGACCAAAGCAGCCATGGGCTCGTTCTCATCGGTCTGAGGAGAAGAGACGGTAAAGAAAGAAATATGTGAAACAGATGCAGGCTGTCAGTGTTTTACATACTTATGTTACATAAATACACCAATTTATGCCAAGAAAAATGATCAAAACAAAAGTGAAAAGTTAGGCATCACAAAAAAATATAAATACTCATCAAAATTATTAGATAAAAAGTCAGAATTTTGACTTAGCCAAGGTTATAATTTGGACAAATTTAGTCAAAATCTTGGACTTTTAGCTCATAATTTAAGATAACATCAGGTTTACCAGTCATATTTTTATGTTTATCATCCACAACCTTTCATCTATTTTCTTTTCCTGGTAGACATGTGCTTATACATAACATTATTTTGAAGAGACACACATTTCAGGGAAAGATTGCCCTATTGGTTAACTCAGCCGTTAGCTGATGATAATATTGAACACGATGATGTCCCTTGGGTCCAGTGCTTCATACAAATATGTTTGCATACAGTATGCTGCACGATACTTGGAAACTGCATAGGTGATTGTGAAAAATATGCAAAGAAGAATATAAAAATGATGCATTGTTTTAAACTACAAAAGACTCCTTATCGTGTTTAAATAGAAAATGGATTGTGCTCAGTGATTTGCATTAGGACCCAGATTAGAAAGCCAAAATTCAAAGAGCTGAGCAGAAGGTGAGAGAGCAAAGGTAGTCATAAAAGGATGTGAGGTTTCTCAACAGTTGGCAAGAACAATGATGAGAGCAAGAGGTGAGACCAAGACTGCAAAGAGTGCCGCTCAACTTTAGGGAGGAGAGGAGGTGAGAAAAGACAGGAGGACAGATGAAAGATTTGTCAGATATATTGATATGAATATGTGACGGCGGAATACAATACAGATAGGATGGTGCTACAAATATATTCTTTCCTCTGTTGTGTTCCATCTTTGTTAAAACAAGAAACACCTAACATTGTACCTGGGGTGAATTTGCATCGACGCTGTAGCCTTTGTAATCGACGTGTCCCAGCTTCTCTTGTAGGTACAGCTGGATCCAGTTGTGAAATCCGATGACAGTCCGCCCTCCTCTCGTCTCACCAACAAACACGTGTTCAAATCCAGAGGAGTCTGGCCTGAAGGGAGACAGGAAGACAGACACGTTTTCTGATTTGTTGTAAATCTGATGTACTTTAGGCTTTTCACACCATAACGTCAGTTATTTTGCCTAAAAAATCTCTCACTTGTCACATTTTAAAAGGTGTAATTTTATCAGCTCATGGTCATGCCCCAAGCTCACTTAGTTTATTGAACCTTAGAACTCTAAATGTAGCATGTTTGCATCTAATAAAATGACTAAATTGTATCAACTCATGTGCCATGTGGACAAAATGTGGTATTTAGTTGCTGCTTCTTTCCTCAACAAGCTACAAATAAGCATTTCAGTAGTTCTACTCACAGTAACTGGTTGTGCTACACTGTGCCACTTTCTCAAGGTAAGACGGTTACCATCATAGTGCCAGATTCCACTGGTGAAGTTATACAGTGCCTTGCGAAAGTATTCGGCCCCCTTGAACTTTTCAACCTTTTGACACATTTCAGGCTTCAAACATAAAGATATAACATTTTTATTTTTTGTGAAGAATCACCAACAAGTGGGACACAATTGTGAAGTGGAACGAAATCTATTGGATGTTTTAAACATTTTTAGCAAATAAAAAACTGAAAAGTGGTGCGTGCAAAATTATTCGGCCCCTTTACTTTCAGTGCAGCAAACTCACTCCAGAAGTTCAGCGAGGATCTCTGAATGATCCAATGTTGTCCTGAATGACTGATGGTGATAAAAACGTTTTTTTATATCTTTATGTTTGAAGCCTGAAATGTGTCAAAAGGTTGAAAAGTTCAAGGGGGCCGAATACTTTTGCAAGGCACTGTATTAGGTGCTGTGTCAGATTCCACCCACCTGCTGGATCCTCTCCTTGCATAAAGTTCAAACCAGATCCTGTACAGCTGCTTCTTGAATTGTGTATCGTCCTTTGGAGAGAGGTTATTCTCTACCAGGTATTTATGAGCTATCTGCAAACAAACAAGAATTTACTATTAAATGTTGTCATTTACGTTTTTAGCCACACTGGCGCATCCCTTTGGTTCAAACTGAAGTAACTCAACAACTATTTGATAGATTGCCAGGACATTTTTGTGCAGACATAATCATAGTTCCCAGACAATGAAGTCCTGACTTTTAATCTAGCGCCATCATCAGGTCAAAACTTTAATTTGTTAAATTCTTCATGGCCAAGCTAATGATATCCCTAACAGCCTCAGATGTACTCAGTGTTTGGTGCTAATAGGTAAATGTTGCTTAATGAAGATAGTAAACATGGTAAACATTATATCTTTCAAACATCAGCATGTTAACATTGAGTGCATGTTAGCATGCTTACATTAGCATTTAGCTTCAAGCAAAGCTGTGTCAAGTACAATCTCACAGAGTGTCTAGCATGTCTGTAAACTTTTAGTATAAAAGTGAAAATGTATTGATTTTAATTAAAGTTGATATGTATTATATGATTATTTAAACAGTTGCTTCCTAATTCTTTCTCATTAATTCTTTAGTAAAAAGGGGCCTTAATGAGGCTCAGCAAGATGGGAGAGTTTATTTCCCAACCTTCCCACGGCTACCTTCATAGTGGAAGTTTGAATGATGGAGTCCAGGAATTTATGGTTCTCTGCCACCTCCTCAGGGGTTACAATTTCTGGCTCGCCGGTGTCACTCACATAGTTATCCAACAGGGAGATAAAAGCTGTAGAAACAAACACACACACTTATGTGACAACCCCACCCAATCGGCCTGCCTGTCATGTTCTGCTCCTTTGTTTTCAGGTGCTGGTAGTGGGGGGGTAGGTGGAGCTGGGAGGGTTGTCTGCACCTGGCCAACTGGGCGTGGCTTACAGAAGGCATGAAAGCCTGCCCTCCTGGGCGTCTCCCTCTCTCTCAGCTGGTCCCACTGCAGCATCCACCTTTTTGTTCTTTGTTTGGTTTGTTGCACCTTACAACACACATCACACCATTCCTTCACTCCTCCATACATGGCAAACACGACTGATTTAGTCTACACTCACACACCCCACTGTTACATTTATGTTGAGTTAAGTTGTATTTAGTTAAAAACAACCTTTTTTTTGGATTAATTTATCTGTGTGACCTCCCTTTTGTTGCCGGCCTTGAGCCAGGCGGTAACACTTATCAAAAAGTGAATTTATTCAGTCTGAGACATGGATATTATGACAAGTATGAAAGCTGAATACAGAAACCTCAGAATAAATGAGGATGTCTATGTGTAAAGAAAATCAAAACCTCAGCTCTAGTAACCAGATGAAGAAAAGTGAAGCAGGTTGCTAAAGACTATGGACAAACTAAGTATAAAAATAGCAAGGACGGCAAAATACTCCTTTTCTTCAATGGCATAGCTAACTCGGAGTGAACTCTGAAAACCAGCTGTTAACATATATAAACATGACTCAACTCCACATACAGCTCACATGACACACAGCATACTTTATCTTTGTGAAAACATCACTAGACAAGAGCTGCCGGAAGGAAGCATGCTTGAGTAGTAATCATGCAGAGGAGGATTTGAAGAAGCCAGTGGTTGCAGAGGAACATCTGTCTGCACCCAGCGCAGTGAACTCTGCCTACTCTGTGGTCATGCAACATGCCACAGTTCGTCATAGGGAGATTATGAGTAGATGAAAAAGGTTTTCTCTGAAGGGAGGCGACGAGGAGGATTGTATCAAACTGGTAAACAGTGCAGTGGAATGTGTGAAGAGATCATGTCTATTCAGACATTTTTGTAAGAATAAGCCTCATCCTACAAAAACAAATAAAAGACAAGAAACAGTGAGGCATGACATTCTACCCTCACACGCTTACCTAAAAAAGTCTCCTTTTTGAAAATGTTCTCATCGACAAATGTAAACAGAGGATATCCTGCTCCATCACTGTTGTCGTTCATGGCCACGCTGCCTCCAGCTTTGCCCTGCAGCGGGAAGAGAACCACCTCAAACGTCAAAATTGGACTTGTGCAAATAGTTAGTGTCACTACTTTCTGTTTTCCCATAAAATCTCAAATGCTTCTAGCATGCTTCCATACATTTTGCATTCAGTCAGAGCTATATTTGCGACATAGATACACTGCCACAGTGCCAGATGATAAAAAAAACTACTTATGAGTAGGTGATACAGAGGAGAAACAATAGAAGCAAACAAGGATGTAACCCAAAGGTCATTTTGCAGGATTCAAAAAATAATGCACACAGAAAAAAAGTCACCCATACAATGTTGTGAAATGCTGGAATGTTAGGAATTGCCAGAATAATATCAGTAGCCTTTGCAAAGTTAAGCTTCGGGCGGCTACAGGTTGATAACTTCATTGATTGAAGAGAATGTCAGTTATATTGTGTGCCGCAACTACAATAAAAATATTCTGTTGTCTAATCTGAGCTGGCAGTTTAGATTGAACCACAATTTCCAAAATCCTCTCTGTTTTTCTCTTTTTATACTTGATGTTCCATGTGAAAAAAGATGCTTTAAGGTGGTCCAGACAACCAACATGAGGCTCTTAAATTACAGACTGAGCAATTGTAGATGTGTTTAAGGGCCAGCTAGAATGTCAGTAAACATGTAGGTGTGTGTGGGTGTGTGTGTGTGTGCGTGCGTGCATGTGTGTGTTGTGTGTGGAACACCTGCAGAGAGATTCTGTAGTCTTTTCCAGGTGTGAGTCTGTTGACGTCGTTGTCCCACAGCTCCTGTACCATGGCCGACAGCTCTCTGTCACTCTCAATCATGATGCGACCGCTGGGTTGTGTTCTTGGTCCTGCAGCGGATGAGCTGGAGGAGAGGAAGAGTTGATGAGTTGCCTGAAAGCTTGGCGTTAACAACGGCGGACGTCAACAAAAGGCGCATTTACTCTAGTAATTAACTAAAGTAGAATTTTGTGGTACCGGTACCATTTCCGAGGAAGATATTGAACTTTTAGTTTTTCATTGTTTTAAAATGCAAAACAGCTGATGAGCTAGTAAAACAAGATGCAGCGCTGAGCAATCTTTGGACTAATTTTACATCAGGGTATTGCCAATGTATTCTGGTTAATTTTAAGGATGTGTATACTTTTTAAATCACTTCTGATCTTTAAAGTCAGTATGTCATTTTAAATGTAAACGTCTGTCGAAAAAGAGTACTTCACATTTTAATAAAAACAAAAACTGTTAAATTCAGTCACTTTCAGTGTGGATATAATGGTTAGAAACATGTCAGTGTGTCACAGTAGTATGAAACCATCTGTTAAGGAGTTTCATCATCATGTCTTCAGTGGCAGATAAAACTGTGAGCTGTGTGACTCGCGAGTCGTGGAAAAAGAGTCCTCTTTTCTTCAGTCTGGTGCATACAGTAGGATTATTTACAATAAGAGTGATTATGTTTAATGAAATTGACAAAAAGCCCAGAAACATTCTGGTGTACAGGTTATCAAAGAACTGGAATTGCTGTTTTTTTCTAACATGTCTTGTTCGTGATTTAATGTTGGTGTAGACAGGAAGGCCTAAAATCTGATTGTAAAAATCATTCCAATTGATGCTCTTTATTTTTGGACTTTTAGCAGACTTGTAGTACTGCTTTAAATGGCTTGTAAGCTCATTTGCCCGATCATGGTTGTGAGCACAGGCCAACAATGGGTGGCTTGTGGCCCGGGGGTAAAATGGTTGCCCCACAATTACAAGGTTGGGGGATCAATCCCAGGTCATCTGGCCACATGTCCAAGTGTCTCAGAACAAGACATTGAACCCCTGCACGCATGGACACTGTATGTATAGTTGCCTATTGCTCCTAATACCTAGGATGGGTTAAATGCAGTAATAGAATTTCACCATGTGTATGTGACAATTAAGAATAAAGTTTGATAACTTTTAGTCATAATTAACTATCCCTTTTGAAAGATAGCTTTGAGTCACAAAGCCATCTATCGGCACTGTTTCAGAATTTGAGTTTGACAGAGTAAGACATGATAAATTTAGAAAGCCAACATATCAAAAACACCACAGCAAAAAGGCCTTTGGAGTTTATTTAGCAAATGCTTCTTAGATAGACAAACACATGGATAGAAACATATTGAAGAAAAGTTTTATGAAGCAGTGATTTGATAGGCTATCATAAAGCATTCCACAAAAACATGGCTGACGACAGAACAGACATTGATGGTTGACACTGAGCTCTGGGATCTTCATCACCACCATCCTGGCCCCAAGCCGCATCCCATCAGCCACCTCTCCAAAAATCCACTGACCTTTTTCCTTTTAGTCCTGTCCTGCTTTTCTGGTTCAGTGAGGAGAAAACGAGGGATTTGAGGGCTAGTGAAGTTCCTCAGTGTTGGTCAGGTGCTGCTGATTGTGGTTTCCTATGTCAGTGAGAGCAGGTGTCTTTATGGGCATAGTAACAGTTCAGTCAGTCAGTCAGTGTATGGAGAAAGAAGGGCAGGGGCTTGTGGGGGGGGGGGCTGGTCAGGAGAGAGGGTCCATTTTAAAAGGTTATCCCCTGTCAGCAACTCTAGCCAAAGGGATTACACCATGTTGTCGTCTCTTTTCAATCTCAGGCTAAAACGTGAGCTCTTTGTTTCTTTAGTATTCCATTGTTTCTCTCTGTCACAGTGTAACCGCTGGATTAAAGGGTAAATGTGGGTTACGTTTCAGGTAACAAGGTGTTGTAAAGGCTCACCTAGAGCACTAATTGTGGTTTGTGAATATTTCAGATGTGTGATTTCATTCTAAACTATTTTAACTCTATTAAGTTTGGTCAAAATTGCAGAAAATTGAAATAAAATCCTTAACATTGAAAAAGACTAGTGACCTTTCTGAACAAAGTCAAATAAAAGAAAGCCCTTGTATCAGGTTTGACATTTTCTGATCAACATTTGCTTCCTTACTATATGCTTGTTGAGTGACATTTAAAAAGAGTTGTATCTATTTATACATTCATACAACCCTTTTGCTTACATTTGTTTTTCTTTACTTTTTACAATGAATGCCGTCTTTATTAAACCACAAAAAAGGGAAAAAAAATATTTCTTGGCTCCTTCTGTACCAAGTTATGTATTCATCGTTTTACAATAGCTTAGAGGAAATGAGACTTGAAACCTAAATGTGGTCCATATTAGAGGTGTACATTTGTGAGGAACTAAAGTTAAACTTAAGTAAAAAAGAAAAGAAAAAGAAAACTTAAAAATACCAATGAACACCTCCAATAATATGTCTCATGACCTCACAGCAACAGTATTTGGTTTCAGTTGGGTGTTCCGTTGCTAGTAGCAACCACTACTGGCAAAGTTCTATGGCAGTGACATGGTTACCGCAATTGGCCACTATTTTGTCAGATCTGTAACCAAGCAAATACTGACTGTCATCGTTTATCTACTCCTGAAATGCACTTGTTGGAGAATTATCTACAAGCTGTTTCTGTGATTTAGTAGTTTTTCTATAATCAGCTTACTGCTAACCAAGTTAGCCACTAAATTAGCTGTCTGGAACTAACACATTGCTAATGCAACATTCTAAGTAACTGACGAATTACTGTTGTGATAAGTGTTCTTAATTTACTCTTTTGATTTCTATCTCTTGTGGAATCTTTGTGTATGTTTGCTATATTATTTACTGTGTTGTACTTCCCATGTGGACTTAATGTTGATATTTTACTGGTATTGTTTGGTTTCTGTCTGACATAAAGCACAATCTAACTGATTTGACAGCTAGTCTGTGAATCCACTTTCCTTGTTGCTTTACGATACCTTTGGTCTAACTCTTGGATCTCATCTCTTTCTAAACTGTAATTACGTTTACTGAATTTGTTTTCCAATACTAGTTTGTTTCATAATTGCTTCCAGTTAAAGCCACAAGGGCCAATTGCTATCTTTACGTTTTATTCCAAGTGTTTAGTTTGCTGCATAACTCTTCACCCTACACTCGCATTGTGAGGTCAGAAGAATTATGCCGACACCAAAGTGCATTTCCAGTCTCAGTAAATCTGCAGATCCCCTGAATAATTTTTGGGGCATTTTAGCCTTTAATAGACAGCACAACTGCCAACATGAAAGGGAGGAGAGAGCGGGGGAAGACATGCAGCAAATGGCCGCAGGTTGGACTTGAACCCGGACACTTTGCACATAGGCGCCCGCTCTACCAGGTGAGACACCCAGGCACCCAGATCCAATGAAAAATTGACAAAATGTTAGGTTGCAAAGTTTATTTCTGCCAATGCATTTTAACAGGAATGAGAATAAAGTGACAGTGGGTCTGCACTGAAGGGAACGTGAATCCATGTGCATTTCAAGACTGAACAAGAGATCAATCAAAGTAGTCTGCATTTTTTGAGCAATCATTTAACATGGATAAGATTTGATCCAGTGATCAATTTCAAACAGAACCGCCTCCACGAGATATTCCCCTTTCTGATCAAATGTAAAACGAAATAAAATAAATTAATATAAAATATTTATTTGTATCTCTAGACAACATCAAGATTATATGGCCTCTCATTGACACTAAACGTTGGCAAAAACACTCGGAAAGAGGGTGTGAACAAATCTTGTCAAACATCATTCCTACTAAGTGAAGATCTTCTTTCATACCCCATTCCCTGAATGACTTGACATATACCATAATCACAATCCCAGAAACCCTCATAAATATTTAAGAGTTCGCTATTACCTTCTATATGAAAACAAAACATTTGACTCTAACTAATGAAATAACCAAAAACGTTCCCCACAACCAATCTCATAGAATGTATCTTTTCAACCCACCTCATTTTTGTCAAATGATGTGCAAAGACACATTCCTGTAAATCAACTCATCTCAAGGCAAAGCAACATAATCATTAACATCAACATAATTTTCAGAAAGGAGAAAAAAAAAAAAAAATTGTTCTGTAATGATTTCTGGTTGACAACTTCCCAGGTTCAACAATAAGGATACTTATTATGACAAAGTAGGGCAAACACCATCCTTTTCTCTGCAACACCTAGATGCTAGCTAATTGGACACTTTAATGAATCACACTGAGTCAGTGGTTCCAGTATCACCGGTTGATCATTACGAGCCTCTGAGGTGTTGAAAAGCCATCATAATTAAGGAGATAGTAAATCTGTAGATCTGATTTAGAGTATAATAAAGAGGAACGCATCCACAATTTGATGTTTTGAAAAAAGACTAATCCTATGACATTGTCATATCTAAAACAATCACTAACCACACATTTTTGATGTTCATAACCAAGAGGTTTTTTTTGTTTTGTTTTTTAGAAAATGTCAACTTTTACCAAAATATCTCTCTCTCTGAGCTAAACGCTAAAACTAAGGCCATTCTTGAACAGCGCTTTTATTTTAATTATATATATCTATAATATATATGTATGTATGTGTGTTGTGTGTAATAACTATATATATATATGTATGTGTGTGTGTGTAATAGCTATATATATATATATATATATATATATATATATATATATATTACCCATACACACATCACACATACATACACACGCATATGCACACACCCAGACATTGAATGTTTTGTTCATAAACAATAGTACATGGCTGTAGTGGCACTGTTTTGCTAATGCAGGCACAGTAAGTGCCACAGGTGAAGTGATGGTTATGTGAGATAAAGTGCTTTCAAATGGAGCATAAAGCAATGAGGTACTGCACAGGTTGTCAGTCCTCCTCATCACTCCAGAAGGCATCTTCCTCATCAAGATCCACACCTTGGAAGAGTCTGCAGCAGGAAAAGAAAAAGACAATGTATAGTGGGTGTCAGAGCTACTTGACTGGAGTGGTAAACAAAATAAAAGAGAAACAAGATCACTCACTGGTTGTAACATGGTGAATGTGGGTTGTTGAAGTGACTGTACGGGTTGACTTTGCTGAGGAGACCCAGGCACAGCCAACAGAAGTATTGTCTACATGAGGTACAGGTCATCTTATTACAGCCATCCACTTTCTAGAAAAACAAAGAGTCAAGGTATTAGGGCATTATGGAGAGGATTTGGCAAACAACAATCGTAACTCACACAACCTGGGGCCGGCCATCGGGACCTATTGGGACAGCATGGAATAGATAACATTTTTAAACACTTTATAACCTGTACATTTGAATTAGAATGGCTTAAAGGTTTATTATTAACATATCTGTACATCAAACACAGGCTGCAGTTTACATGTTATTATCTGACTACCTTCAGTCTCTCAGTCTGTGTATGAAGTAAGTAAGATAAATGCTATTCAGTTTTTGTCATTTCTTCGCTGCTTTCTGTTTCTCTATAAAGCTCCCTTACAGCTTCAGAATAGATATTTGGCAACTCCTCTGTTTACTGGTTTCTGACTCTTCGCTCGGTCAATCTGCCGTTTCCTCTTTCTCTGTTCCTCCAACAATGCTTTCCTAGCATTCTGCTTCTTTTTTTCTGGCTCAGCCTATGACGAGTGTGAAAAACTGCATTGCAAGTAGTGCATAAGTAAAATTTTGTTACATCGCGAGACTCAACACCACATGATACCTCCTGATGCTGAGGCCGGAGGCCCACCGGCGAAACGTTGCAAGGGTGATTTTTCAGCTTACAGTTGCTATGGGGAGGCAAGACAACCACCATTCAACTCAAAATAAGTCATATAACCATTCCAACTGTTCAGTTAAGCTAAAAAAAAACAACAACAACAACAACAACAACAACTGCATAGTTCCCTTTTAAAAACTGACGGCAGTGAACACTGACCCATGAAGTCAAAGCCTGTTCTAACCATACTGTGGCCAGCAAGGGGAGCCAAACCTGTATATTGGTTCCACAGCGTGGGCAGGATTTGCAGTTCTCATTTAGCCAGTCTCTGCTAAAGGACTCTTCCACTGCTTTCTGGATAACCCTCTTCCCAAAGCGTTGCTCCATGAACTTTTTCCCTGCAGCGGAGGCTGACAGGTACTCGTCTCTGAGGTTGCGCAATTCATCTGTGGAACAAGGCGCAAAACAGGGACAGGAACTCAGGGTTAAGATTAATAAAATGTGGAACCAATTGATTCTTTTTTTTTATTGAACTCTTTAACAATCGTTTTGTAAAATGTTACCATTACAGCACCTGGAAAACTTTATTATTCACAATACATTGACCCACAGGGGACTTTGTTATGTGTTCAGCTTTTATAACTGAACATTCAAACTGTACAGTTAATAGTTAGAACCAGAACAGAGATGGCAAAACTTTTCAGTAGAAGGGCAGTATCCACCTTCAGTAAGCCAAGCTGTTAATACACAGCTTCAAAAAGTGTGAGTCTTTTATTAACATGTGATGTGTGGCAAACTTATTTTCAGTGACCTTACCTGCAGGGATTTTACAGTGGGAGAGACCATGATAGCCCAGCTTGCACAGTGTGCAAAAGGCATACTGGCAGGCCGAGCAAATCCCCATGGTAGTGTCTGGCTCCACCATAACAGGGGTGCCGCAGGACTGGCGGGGACAGTAGACCACGTCGGCCATGAGGTCCAGACTGGACTGAAGCAGCAAACGGTCGTAACGGGCAAACAGCTCCTCATCCACCAGCTGCTTGACCTGAGAGATGAAGACAGAGGGAGAGAGATGGCTCATTACAAGCAATAGGCTGGGTAAACTTGCAGAGTGGGAGTTTAGTTTAACCATCCTCTGAAAAGAAGTAATTGAACTGTAAGGTGGCAAAACTATAAACAAACACATCTTCTTTATCACTCTCTTACCTGTGATGGTGTGGCTAAGGAGGTACATTTGGGCTCAGGGCAATTAAGGCACTGAACGTTGCCGTCTCGTATTTGGATCTGGAAGTATTCAGTCATGCAGGCCTTGCAGTAAACATGCTGGCACTCCTTAAAGCAGAGGCAGATGGAGCCCAGCTTCTCCACAAAGCAGATCCCACAGCCAAACACCTTGCTGTCAAACACCCTCTGGCGCTGCTCCTCTTCAAAGTCCAGGAGCTGAGGTAGGAGGTCGGCACGCGGGTCCATCAACAAAACCGCCCGCTGGTCCAGTTGAGAAGGCAATGACAACTGTGGCTCAGACTTTTCCTTCTTCACTTCTAGTTTATTTTCCTCAGCATTTTCAGAATGACTCCCACACTGTGTCAGAGCTGAAAAAACAAAGTATTAATCACTCTAAAAAAAAAAAAAAATCATTATGTGATGATTTGACTCGGACACAATATGTTCTTGTTTGAGAGCAATTGTTTTTTTTTCAGCAATTGTTTTATAACCAAATAGAGTGAAGAAATGTTAATTGCAGGTACTGTACCTAGATAATGTACAGAAAAGCAGAAAAGTATATATTAGTGTTTGGGCTGAAAAGTTATCAACTCTTTTTCGTATCTGTATGACTAACTGTTAGAACATTCCAGTGCTCACAACCTTTCCCACTCGCTCACGCTACTCTTGCTACGGTGGTGCAGTCGCTCAAAACATAGAAAGTGGGACAACCAGTAAATGAGCGGCTATCATTAGCCCCTTTCACACCGCCTGTTCAAAGTGGGACTGATGTGCCTTTTAGCCACTTCGCATTAAAAGAACACGCCACCGTTTATTGAAATAGGGCATATCACGTTCTCCCCTAGCTGTAGATAAGTGGGCCAATGCATTTTTTGTCTCAGTGCAACACCGGCAGCAGAGGTAGTAACAGAGCGGAACTATCGGTTGTGTGAAATGGACAGCCAGCATGGCAGCACTACATGCAGTACGACGCGCAATTCGACCCAGAGACAGGTAAAAAAGTGATAAACCAGCGTTCTGAGAAGCAAAAATGATTAATAACTTACAGAAACATGGCATGAAACAGTCTACCTTCTCTTCCACTCACTCCCTTTGCCTCTATCAACACACGTACATTTACAGCTATAACGTCACTGCTAATTTTATACTCACTGTCCCACACAATTCCTGACACACACACAAGACTAAGAGCCATGTTAGATGAGGCAAGCTCTATTAACTTAGGTACATCGGCAAGGATATATGAAAACACACACACGACTAATAGCCATGTCTCTCTCTCTCTCTCACACACACACACACACACACGAAAATACTTTACAGTTCGTCACCGACAGGGACCTACTACTTAAAGCGGCACCTGACGAAGGAACACAAGAGGCCCACCACTCCGGGATTGGAATTTACCGCTGTGCAGCATAAGTCACCAGGGGATAAGTTTATGCCGCTGTTTAGATATCGTGCTGCTATTACTACTAGAGAGGTACCTCAGCTAACGCAGATGCATCCACACAAACAAAATTTACTAACTTAACAAAACACATAGTGTACCTTTGGCTACTGGGTCAGTTTTCCTGCGCTCACCAACTGCCTTACTTCCTCCCCTTATGACTTCAAGAGGGGACTGGATGCCCAGAAAGTCCATAACCTCCTCTTTAAGGAACTGGATCCATGTGAAAAGAATCACACAGCCCTGGTTCTCCTCCCACAGCTCATCCAGGCGTCTGCACAGAGAGCTCATCTGAGGAGGCATAATGGACGAGGAGAACAAAAAGGTATTGAGGGTAATGAATGGTAAGGAAAGCTTCTTTTGAATAATACCATCAATAACTCTGAGTTGTAATGCTTTACCAAACCTTGCTGACATGTGCGGGTCAGGTTTGTATAGTGATGTAGAGAAGAATTCTTTAAGGTACCATGAGTCTTACCTGTGCAACAGTCATCCATTTAGAGCTGAGAGTGAAAACTGGTGAGGATGTGGATGGATAGTCTGCCG
>NC_045745.1:18932487-18960468 GCF_008692095.1 Etheostoma spectabile | reverse complement strand
CTCAAAGTTGAGCACTAAAGGAGGTAAGAAGCTAACATTATATCCAGTATGCTTCTCTCCTGCAACACACAGAGGAGATTTAGTTAGATCCCAAATGGGAGTGAGACGGTTACATGTAAGAGTAGCAATGGAGAAGATACTGGCCCTCATTTATGAAACGTGCGTACGACCTAAAACAAAAGTGCCTACTACATTTGAGTTAACAGTTGAGTTTTGCTTAACTTGGAAACATTGCTCATAGCTCACTGTCAACTGTACCTTTGACAACAACTTTAAAATCAGGAGGGAGCTCCAGACAGAGTTGGATCTCTCCCCCCTGTGCCGACTCCGCCTGGTGGAACTCCTCCTCATCATAGATACTTGCTAAAGCAAGCAGCTCATCCTCCTGGGCTTCCTTGTCCTCAGACATTTACATTCCTGCAATGAAAACATGGTGTGTGTTTACACACAGCTAACGCAACTTTGTTGCGACATTGACGTCAGCTTGCTTTTGCTAACGTAACGCTAATGGCTACTGTTACTTTGGCCCCTTAAGTTAGCACGCTAGGTAGCAAACGTAAACTTAATCCTTTTTAAACGTGGTCACCATTTAATGATATTTTAACACTTGCCTAATTAACAACGGCGTTGATGTAGCTAGACAGGGGCAAACTTGGCAAACTTCACGCCAGGACAGAGTTAAGCCAAAGAACTAGGAAACTAACTTACGTTAGCAGTGGGGAAGCATTCTAGCTAGCTATCAATATTAGCTGATGTAGCTAAACACTGGCATTATGGCTAATGCTACACTCTGCTGCAACTTTTCCTCTGTGGCAGCAACATCAAACAATGGCAACAACTCTTTTATACTGAGCAAAGGTGCAACGCGCTAATATACGTGCGGTAATAGTTATAATGTGAAAAAGACACGTTTCTTACCTTGTCCGACCAAATACTAGTGGTTCCTGCATGGATGTATTAGCTAGCTAAGAGAACGGACTCTTGCCCATTGACTGGTTCATGACTGGAGGCAGTGTGGGTGTGGCAGCGCCTCCCGCAGGATGGTTAGTATACTGCAGGTTTACTTCCTTCAAACTTTGCTAACAGTGACACATTCACATTAATTTACAAAAGGCTTTTTGTGTTTGCGTAATCATTATTGTACTACTTTGCATTGTAAGATAATTCAAATCATTGACACAAATTTATGTTCTCAAATTATTTGAAACTCAGGATTTCTATTGACAGAATGATCCATGGGGTTGACTGAGCAGGCCATTCATATTACTATAGATACGTCCAATGCCAAATGTTTTTCTATCAGTATTTATAGTAATAATTATAATTTTCGAATATTAGGATTGCAGGACACCTCCAAAGATAGTTTTCTTTTAGGTCAGCAACTGACTAACGTTACCATATATCAGTCACATTTTAAAAAATCCAACTAATTATCAAAATAGTTTCAAAATAATTGTATGTCCAGTGATTGATTAATCAACTAATCGTATCACTGTTCACTGTCTATTTGAAATGAAATGTCCTTCTGGTCAACTTTGGCAGAGCAAGGACCTTGCACTCATCTATTTATATAGCTATCAAATCTATGTTCTCACCAACAGAGATCCTTTCGTGAAGACAAATAAAAGGAATTTAAGCAAATGTCCACAAAGGACACGATAACAGGGTGTTGTAGGGTCTTCACTTAGCGCAATTAATACATTTTTACTTTTCAGAAAAACATTTCTCATCACTCAAATGCTTTTTATTGTCAATATTTATTTTTGCTTTTTTTGGTGATGCAGCAACAACAGCAGCACCCAGAAGGTAATTTGTTGGACCACCATTCACACTGTTAAGTAGAAAAAAAAAACAGTACAAGGCTACCAGAGAACAACCAACAGATCATTGCTTTTGAATGAGAAAAGCCAAACAAGAAAATACTGCATGACAGTAACTTGTAGTTTCTAGTTTCAATATACAGAACAAGTAAATTCAACAAAAACTCCTTCCTTCCTTTTACGCATCATAATCCAGCATTCCAATTATGTATAGTGAAAAGAATCCACGACTTGGCAGTTATTGACAACCCATGTTGGTTTACATGTGCCACTGTACCTATTTCATATTTAGACATACTGCAATTTTTACACTCAATGAATTATCATGTGTTTATTAATAGTTTTCTTCTGCACAGCCACTTTGCTTACAATTCAAATCTGACATTCTTAGCTTAAATGTGCCCAGGATGCTGAACAAAACAATCTTTGACATAATGGCCATCAAAGCAACACAGAAAAAAAAGTTTCTAACCCACAACTTTTGTCAAAGTAGTCCATTCAATATTATTATTATGCAATATTTTTGTATTCATCAAATAAAATAGGAAATGACATGCTAAGGTGGCTGACTGACAAATAGTATTTAGTAGGGATGCTGCTATCTGGGTCTTCTGTGCCATCAATAATCTCAGAAGAATGACAGAATTGTATGCGAGTAGCAGGACAAACAGTAGCTCAGGTGGCAGCCACAACAGTTAGTCAATGTCCATTTCAGGGAGCTTGTTTTTCGCTGTTCCCTGTTCCGGGCCTGCAGATGTGGCTTTGTCTGAGTCGCATGGCTGGCTCTCTGTTCCCTCCTGTCCATTAACGGGCCCATTCTCGGTTTTCTCCTCCTTAGGAGGCTCCACCTTGGGCTTGGGTTTGGACACCACAGGATTGCAGGCTGAATAAAGCTCCTGAACAGGGAAAAAGAAAGTATTCTTTAGAGCAGTGAATCCTAAACTTTGTTCTGCACGGCCCTCTTTTTGTAGATACAAGTATTTTCAGTCACTTTAATTTTCTTCAGAGACCAGTGTCTCACTTGATCACAGCTTTTCATTTTTTTTAAATAATTTTGGGGTTTTTCCTTTATTTAAAATAGCTGAAGGGAGACAGGAAACGGGGGAGAGAGAGGGGGATGACATGCAGTAAAGGGCCTTGGGTCGGATTAGTACCCCGGTAGCTGTCAAGGACAGACTACACAGGGCTGGCACTCTACCAGGTTAGCTGTAGGCCGCCCCACTTGATTAGAGTTTTTAAATGAAATTTCTACAACCAGTTTGGACAATGACGACTTGTTTTATTATTTCACACTTCCTAGCTCCTGCTACAAAATTGCTACAGCCCTTAAAGATGATTGTAATGGTTTGTGTGGGGCTGGCAGTTGTTCTCCTGCTGTGTGCGCAGTAGTGTGGCAGTAGCTCAGTCCGTAGGAACCAAGTACAGAGAGTGGACTGGTAGCAGGAGAGGTGCCAGTTCACCTCCTGGGCACTGCACTCTTGAGCAAGTCACCAAACCCCCAACTGCTTGGGGTTCTCTTACACGGAGCAGCCCCCTCTCCATTAGCATATATAGGTCCTGAGAATGTTTGTAATTCAGGCCGGTGTTCAATGTATGTGAAGCTGTACAAACAGTAGAAATTGTGAATTTCCCCTTGTGGGGAAAGGCATTCTTCTGTTAATCAGGACTGTTAATATTTTTTTCTTTTTTGGGCTTTTGCACTTATGTGACTCAATATCAACAAGAAAGGGCGACATGCAGCAAAGGGTCAGAGTCAAACTCGGACTGCTACCGGGTGAGCTACCGGGGCACCCCAGTGTCAACATTTTCTACTGCTTTGTATAACTCATAATTGTACACTACCTCAATTACCTCCCTGGCACTGAGTGCACACAATTACTCAATGCATTTTTGTGTACAAACATGGCAACATTAAGCAATGCTATATTCATGGTCCTCCTGCACCAGTAGGTCCTTTTGATTTTTTTGGTTCCACACACTTTTTTTTTTTTTTTTTAATTTCACATGTGTCAATATGTGTGCTTGTGTGCCTTGAATGCACTCTCAGTACCTTTATCTTAGTCTGGATCTCTATGACTTTGACCACTGGTTCCAGAGTAAGGTCCTGATTATTCTGCTGGTTCATCTTGCTGTTCATCCAGACCATGGCATCCTTCACCTGCTTGTCCACCCGAGTCACCTCTAGCTCATCAAGGTGATCGTACAGCTCATCCTGTCGGGAGATTACACACACATTAATGGAGAGATGGCAGAGCAAGGGGGAAAAGCAAAAAAAAAAAAAAAAAAAAAAAAAAAAAAAAAAGCGGGCCTGTGGTGAAAAGTAGAGACTGACTCGACTTTTGGAGAAACGCAACCCCAGTGGGCAATTATGTAACTGGAGATCAGACATGTTAGTGTGTTTTGATCTATGGTTTAAGGCTGTGTGAGAGTCCCGTACAGTAAACAGGAAACATCTCTGACTTTATCGCTGTCACAAGATAGTCTTAAAAACACTATGAGGGTAAAAAACGGAACACAATCAGTAAAAATAGCCCATCTAGAAATGATCTGACAGAAAACAGTGATTGTGAAATATAAAGTCTACTTGTGCTACATTTGGGTGTTAAAGAACACAATAGGCCTGGATCGCCGGATCTATTTGTTTCTGTCTGAATGTCCCGTAAAGCCGGTTGGATATCATGGTTCTGTTAGATTGTTTATAAACAAACATGACATTATGTAAATCACGTTGTCATATTTCTTATAGGCAAGCTAAGGATACTTGGAAAGTGAAGAGAGCTAACATTAAAGTGCTCCTATAATGCTCATTTTCAGGTTCATAATTGTATTTAGAGGTTATACATAGGATTACATGGTTTTTGCACACTGCTGCAGCTCCTCTTTGCACCCTGTGTGTTGAGCTCTGTGTTTTAGCTACAAATATATATATATATATATATATATATATAAATAAGTTAGCCCTCATATAAATGTAGCAAGCTAATGTTAAGTTACAGCAACACGACTTAAGTAGTTTACTATCGGAGCTATGTTTTTAATACATACATGGACGTTTGGCTGTGGTGTCAGCGATCCTCAGCAGTTTTACTTCAGATTGCAGCAGAAAGCTGCTGTACTTGAGCTTCACAATCCTCGGGGAAATGTAGCTTGTGTGTAGCTACCACACTATATGATTTATAAAAGAGCTAAACTACTGAAAAGCTATTTAAATCAGAAACTGCAACGCTATTGAGAAGTAGTTAAACTAGTAAATGTACTGCCCAACACTGCTTGCAATAAAATTCAAATTCAGCATAAATGCAAATGCTGGTTCAGCCGGTTAGCATCACCAATCGACCCAACTCTAGAACTAGCACCTCTCCAGCTACCAGTCCACCACTTCATACTTAGTCTGTACGGGGACTTTAAACAATTCCAGTAAACTACCAAGAAAATCTAACTAAGCAATCATTTGGTAAGTCAACGAATTTGCTCTCTGTGCCAAGTTACCTTTGCCTTATAAGCTTCAATGATCTTCATGTACATCTGGATCTGCCTGCCAAGCTCCTCAAAAGCTTTTGGTCTCTCCTCAGCTTCCATGTATCTCTCACATATTGGCTGGCCCATTTTCTGTAGAAAAGAACATCAGGTTTATTCAGCCAGTCATCCAGAAAGACAAAAAGGAAAACAATTAACTTTAGAAACATTAGTGATATTGTAGAGGATACAATCATATACTCTCCTGCAAACATGACATCCATGTTCAAAGTCCTTTATACATAAAGATGCATGTCTAATTTTTTTAAATCAGTGCCTTCAACTTTGGTGCTACATGGATCACTGTCACCTGTACACAAGTCCCAAAACTGGACAGTGAATCATCTTCTTAAAATCAAAGTTCACTTTTGAATAGGAATAACTCTACTTCACTTAGACATCTGTCCAGTCCCACACTGCATGCCTGGTTACCTTCAGTTCAGCCAATTTGTCAATGTAAACTTGTTTTTGTTGGTCCTCTCCGTCTTCATACAGCCAGTTCTCTGTGTCCTCCAGTTTTAACGAGAATGTGTCACGATCCTTCATAAACAAGATAAATATCACAAAAAACATAAACAGAAAAACAGAACAAAACATGCATTATATAATAATTTAAGTAAAGATTAGCATCTGTTACATACACATGCATATGTGCACACACACACACACACACACACACACACACACACACACACACACACACACACTATAGTGTGATCTATACTCACAGCTTCATTTACAAACTTCTCCAGGATGCCGTGCAGTTTGTCCCTCATTTCGTACACATACTCTTCTACATTGTTCTTTGCGTCATTCCTCTCCTTCTCTAGCTTATCCTGCATGATCATTTTACCCTGGAATAGTCAGAATGAAAGTGTTACTGATTAGTAAGCTAAAGTGCACACCATTGAATATATTAATCATGTCTGGTGATGCTCACAAAGATTCCTTTAATGCTTAAATGTAACGTCATGTTTAAGTCTAAATGTTCCACTTCCTAATATTTGATAATATACCTTTAATAACAACCAAAACCTTGTGAAATGTTACAATCATGTTGTAGTAATTAAATATAAGCTTGTCAAGTTTATAAGTGGGAAAGTTAAGAAGCACTAGAGCGGGGACAAATCTTATCCACCCAAGTAGTAAATCTTAAAATACCATTGAGGAAAAGAATATTATCTTACGAGATAAAACACAGCTACTGTATTCCAAACATAAATTGTCAATTTTTTCTTAAAATAATAAGCAAGCGTGCTCGTGAGTAAGTCTCACAAGACATTCCGGGTGATTTTAAGAGCATTACCTCATTCTCCACAAACATATTTAGTGTGTCATTGGACAGTTGCCATTGCAAATTGTTCTCTATAGGCAGCTCCACGGTCTTCGTTTTGACTTTGGGCTTCTTCGCTTCAGGGGGCAGGTCGTTCTTCTTCACCTGCTTGGCATCCTCTGCTGTCTAAAAAAGAAAAGATGACATTGTTTTTGTATGACTAGGACATGCCTAAAGACCACGTTAAATATTTAACATGGTTAATGTTTTACATAAGTGAAGCAGAGCCTTCAATAGCCAACAATCTGAATGATCTTATTCTTGGGGTTATTGTTACATAGTCCCTTTGAACTCACTCAATGTATTTTAATAAAAATAAATGGGTATAACTCACCAGTTAGTAATACTGAAATGCAAATCAATTATATGCTGAAACACAGTAAATTACTTTTGTGATGTTTATGTAGGAGAAAATGCAGAACACCCTATACCGCACCTATTGTAAAACATGTTATAATAACAGTTGATATTGTTATGACTAGTGCTGTCAGTTAAACACGTTATTAACGGCATCAACGCAAACCCATTTTAACGGCGTACATTTTTTGAATCGCAAGATTAACGTTCTTTTTGGTCTAGCAAACTTTGTAGTTTTTTTTTTTCAACATGCTGTTGCAACAACTAGTAACGTTAGAAAAACTACAACACCACACCAGATCTAGCTAGACTGGAAACAAAACAGGCCCGCCGCGCACACTTTGGGCTTGCGAGCCGGCCAAAGAGTAGTAACGTTACATTTTGAGTGGATGGCGAGCACGAGACGCCAAAATGGATGCCAGTAAGATTCGGAATGGAAAGTTTACTTTTTTAAAGTTACCAAATGGTTCCATTGACAAGACCAAAGTGGTCTGTGTGTGTTGTCGTTGTGAACTGAGCTATCATCGCAGCACGTCCAGTCTGAAATACCACTTGATGTCCAAGCACACAGCTGATGCCAAGTATTTCAAGTATTTTTCACCCTTTTGATGGACAGTGTTACACTGTGTGAGAGATTATTTGCTCCAAGTGAGAATGTTACGTGTGAAATTGAACACTACAGTAGGCTATATGCCAATGTTGTTTTCAATAAAAAACAAATTTGCACAAAGCAAGCCGATGTTGAGCATTAAAATGAGAAAAAAAAAAGAAAAAAAAAATCAAGGGACATGTAGAAAAGATAAAAATGTGCAATTAATTGTGAGTTAACTATGACAATGCGATTAATCATGATTCAATATTTTAATCATTTGACAGCACTAGTTACGACCAATGTAGTGTACCTGGCTGTCATGCTTAGTTTTAGGTAGATCTTAATCAACTGACCCTCTGTCCAATTAGAACACCTGATCCACGTACAAAAGGCCCTTCCTCCACCTCCCTCACTCTCAACCACTGCAGCCAGTGTCAGCAACTTGGTTATTAGCCACCACTTTCTGTTATTTTGTTGACCTTTGGTTTATTTTATATGCAATAATCTTTCTTTCGTATAGTTTGTTTGACTTCTGTTGCTTCCCCTGAGCCATGGTCACAACAGTATACTAAATGCAACAGTTACCTTACTGCAGGGCGATATGGCAAACAATTTCCATTTCATGCCAGAGCAATATTTATCCCAATATTTGATAGTTTTCTATTAAATAATTATATTCGAAATTTAAAAGTTGAATATTAAGACAAGATATTTAATGTTAAAACCGATCAACTTTTTTTGTTTGCATTTATTCACTTATTTTGGATTTGATGCCTGCAACACATTCCAAAAAAAGTTGGGACAGGCATGTTAACCACTGTGTCACCTTTCCTTTTACTCAATAAGCATTGGGAACTGGGGACTTATTGTTAAAGCTTTGTAGGTGGAATTCTTTCCCATTCTTACTTGATGAATGACTTCAGTTGCTTAACAACCAGCGGTCTCCATTGTGGTATTTTGCGCTTCATAATGCGCCAAACATTTTCATTGGGAGACAGGTCTGGACTGCTGGCAGGCCAGTCTAGTACCCGCACTATTTTACTACGAAGCCACGCTGTTGTAACTTGTGCAAAATGTGGCTTGGCATTGTCTTGCTGAAATAAGCAGGGACATCCCTGAAAAAGACGTTGCTTGGATGGCAGCATACGTTGGTCCAAACCTGTATGTACCTTTCAACATTAATGCTGCCTTCACAGATGTGCAAGTTACCCATGCCATGGGCACTAACACACCTCATACTATTACAGATGCTGGCATTTGAACTTTGTGCTGATAACAATCTGGTTGGTCCTTATCCTCTTGGGTCCGAAGGACTTGACCTCCATGATTTCCAAAAACAATTTGAAATGTGGACTTATCCGATCACAGCACACTTTTCCATTTTGTGCTAGTCCATCGCAGATGAGCTTGGGCCCAGAGAAGCCGGCGGCATTTCTAGGTGTTGTTGATATATGGCTTTCACCTTGCATGGCAGACTTAACTTGCACTTTTAGATGTAGCAACGAACTGTGTTAACTGACGACGGTTTCCCAAAGTGATCCTGAGCCCACGTGGTAATATCTTTTACATAATGATGTCGGATCAAAGGTCACGGCCATTGGTTTTAAGGCCTTGCCACTCTGAATCTTTTGATAATATTACGGACTGTACATGATAAAATCCCCAAATTCCTTGCAATTGTACGTTGAGAAACGTTCTTAAACTGTTGGACTATTTCCTCACTCAGTTTTTCACAAAATGGTGAACCTCGCCCTGTCCTTGCTTGTAAATGACTGAGCCTTTTGTGGATGCTACTTTTATACCCAAATGTGACCAATTAACCGGTTCACCAGTGGAATGGTCCAAACAGGTGTTTCTTGAGGATTCCTAAACTTTCTCAGTCTTTTGTTGCCCCTGTCCCTGCTTTTTTGGTTACAGGCATCAAATTCAACAAGTGTGTAAAAAGTGAATATTTGCACACACACAAAAAAAAGTTGATCAGTTTGAACATTAAAAATCTTGTCTTTGTAGTGTATTCAATTGAATATAGGTCAGAAAGGATTTGCAAAGCACTGAATTTGTTTTTTTTATTTATGTGTTACACAACATTCCAACTTAATTGGAAATGGGCTTTTAGTTGGAAAATGGTAAATTGTGTGTTAATCTGCCAAACAATACGTTTTTGGGAATTGTTTCTACTGTTTAAATTGTTTGTATTCTATTTACACTGATACATTATTTAAGATGTAACAGCTCTAGAGTTTATTGCCTCTTTTAATGGCAGAGCTCGGTTTAGGAACACTTCGTTCTTGGTTTCTTAAAAATGACCGGTTAGAATGACACTCTGGCTGCGGCACATTTAGGTGATATTTAAACAATTAAGGTAGGACAGAAATAAGGAAAGAAAGAAGGAACCTTCCTTCATCCTTTCCTAACTTCATTTCTTATTTCCTTGCTACTTTTGTTATTTTCTTACATTCTTCTTATTTCCTTGTTTTCCAATTTCCATACTTAATTCCTTTCTTGTTTACCTCCTCCCTTCCTTTCTAACTTCCTAGTACAGAAATAGAGAAAAGTAAGGAAGGAAGCTGGTAAATTCAGCCATACACAGTATCCAAAATGCATTGACACTATGGTGATTGCCTTATCGCCCAGCACAAGGTTACCTCCATCTCTTCAGGCTCTGATTTCTTTTCTTCGTTGTCTCCAGCCCGAAGTTTCTGATCCTCCTGGTCCACCTGCATTTTGTTCTGACACACGGTAACAAAAGGTAAGACATATAAAAGATAACATAAGGCATTATGCATCTGGTTTTATCCAAACTTTGGGTTTAGAAATTTCAAAACCCATTCAAAACCAAAAATGACAGAGAAACACCAACCAGACACGTATTTGTTAGAAATTGTAACACAGAATTTGACTTGACAAGATTCAACTGGTTTTTGCAAATCATTTAGTATGTCGATTTCTTTTTAATTAAGACAAAAAATTCTTCTCTCTCTGCCTTTTATCACGCCACGTACGCCAAATAAATTAAACTAAGCTATTTAAAGGTAGTATTTGTTGCAGAGCTTTTTGAGTGACATTAAATCAGTAGAACACTTATGACACATTATTTTAAGGAAAAGGGACAAACTCTA
Organism: Etheostoma spectabile; assembly: GCF_008692095.1. NCBI lineage: Eukaryota > Metazoa > Chordata > Actinopteri > Perciformes > Percidae > Etheostoma > Etheostoma spectabile. The sequence goes on along the minus strand of NC_045745.1, from coordinate 18,949,731 downwards.
GAGCACAGATGGTAATGAACAACACAAAATAAAATGCTATACAAATTACAAAAGGAGGCATTAGCGAGAGATAAATGCAACTCCTTGAAGCTGTGCTGAGTTTGTTAAGTCAAGACATCTAAATTCCACAGAGATGACTTTTCAAACTGCCTATTAAAAACCAAGGTGTGGCCAGACTGACTGTGAATAGGATCTCGGAGGTGAAACACAAAGCAAACAACATACAGAAACCAGGAGTATGTGTGTGTGTGCGTTTCACTCATTATTCTCTTACACCCAGTGCAAATACACAGAAATACACACCTCCTCCTCCTTCCCTGTCTGGTCTGTTTCCATTGGCTCTTCCCCCTCAGTTGTTTTTATGACCTCTACAAGCGAGGCACTCGATACACTGAACATGCCGTGAACGTTGACCCGAACCTTCACCTTTATCTTTGCACTCTCCCCAGATGCCTGAGGAACGACATTCTGGATCAGGAACTGACCTGTAGGGCAGAGGAAATAGTTAAAGGTTAGAATAGGTGAGAATATCTTCTTATTAGGCGAAGGGTAAGGAAGCAAGGCTGAATCACAATATATTACATATCTGCAGTTTTCAGAAAATTATTTACATGTCACTACATGTTTTAGCAATCATTGGCATTAACGTATTGTGACTAAAGGCTGGTTATAATTGGTTGATCAATGGTTAGGATAACATGCTTAATGGTTAGCATTATTCAAACAGCCAAGTAGATGCAACCACTCAAATATAAGAGCTAACATGGAGTTGAAGCAGGTAAGTTATAAATTACCTAGTCTCGAAGCTACTTATAACTGGTACACTTTGGACTTAAGGGAAAAGTCTGTATTTTTCAACCGGAAAGTCTGAAATCCTATCTTATCTTAGTTTAGGATGACATTGAGGACTTTGGTATTATAGCAACATTCATCCTAACTGCATTTAGGAAAACAGTAGGATTGCATAGACTCTGTCCCGAATTCAAAATAAGTTCCAGAAATGGCAGCAGCGCTGTTGTTAGGTCTGCATGGAGGGTCCACCTTGAAGGTCAGCCCACCTTAAGTGAGCCTAAAGCATAATTTATGCTTCTACGTTAAATCTACGCCATAGCTATGTACGTAGGTACGTGGAGACAGACCCTACGCTGATCCTATGCCGTAGCATGATGTGCACCTCTCGAAAAATGTAACTACACGTTACAGCAACGTAAGCGGCTCGGCTGTGGCCCTTGTCCATTAACATGAAATCAAGGAGAGAGATAACGTGTCTTGCTACAGATTTCCTACCGTGGTCAGAAAGCTCAGGGGAGACACTTTGTTTCTTTCACTGTGACTTAATTATGTTATTTATGTAAATACTGTATCATAATATACCTTTAACTATGTAAATATCCACACTCCTTATATTTCTTTATTTCTTTATTTATATTTCTTATATTTCTAATATCTGAGCAATTGTAACACAGAGTTTCCCTTCGGGGATCAATAAAGTATTTCTGATTCTGATTGTCGGCACTTGCTCCAAAGCTAATCGCCGTCACTCTCTCACTCGCTCTACTACGCAGACCTACATGCTGCCCCTGCTGAGATCGACGCACACACCAGCGCACAAGTCTAAATTTCAGAATACTTACGTAGGCTACGGTGAAAATTCTGCGTGGGGCCTCCACACAACTATAAATCAAGCTTAAGCCAAAGTTTTTGCTAGCTCCGTGGCTCCACTAATCCCCTTCACTTTAATTAGCGGGTGGCAGCAAGACACAGACTCTTGGCTTGCGTCTTGGGAGGAGTATTAATTACCGACAAATATACACACACATACATGCCACATTCATAGCTATCACGCTAACATAATACACCCACCCACACACCCACCCACCCACCCACACACAGAACTTGCAGTACCTATAGTGCTGTTGGGGTAGGGCAGCTCCTTGGGATTGTTGTAGTAACCTTCAAGGGTGAAGGGCTCTTTTCGGAAGAAGGTCAAAACTTTGGAGAAGGGAGCTGCATGGTTCTTTGGGAAAACCTCACAATCACTGTAAAAACACAGCAGGAGTTCAATGAAACAAAGAAAGTAAAGACCATTCAAGTAAATATTTTACAGACCTATACTAGTCAGGATTTAAAGATTCTTAAAATGTGAATGAAACGGGCATAGATTTCAGATAGTGTGTGTGTGGTACAAATGGACTATGGGCATAATGTGCAGGTGTAGCAGAAAACCCTACAGGTAAAGGTACACGCATCTGAAAAGACAGGGGCGGTAGACAAGTGTGGTCTTAAAAACCAATCCTATGCAGACTTCTAACTTTGTCTTAACTAAGGACAGACTGATTATTATTATTATATACTGTATATTATATTTTTTGGCAGTTTGCAGATTATCTGTATCAGTGTTTTATTTGCCTGATAACCGATAAAGTAAATTGATTAAAAAGTGTGCTACTTTGGCTCGGCTACAGCTCTGTGTCTGTCTCTGCTCCGGATTCACTCCCCACTAAGTTGGACTTAATGTCCCGCCCACAACATTATCTGACTCTTTTTCTGTGCATTATGTTGAAAGTTTCTAATTTATTAAATAATTGCTTGAATCATCTAAAACAATGTTTTTTTTGATTTTGTAACATTCCACAATCTTAATTTTGATTTAAAAGATTTTCAGTTATAATAACTACTAATAATTGGTATAGGCCTTGAAAAAAACAGTATGGGTCGATTCCTAGTCTTAACTGCAGGTTTGGAGAAGATCATTCAAATTCCTCTCATATTTTAATATGGAGATTTGTTGAATACATTCAGCTGTTAGACTATTCGTGAGAACTATGGTATAATAGACATAATACAAAATAACAGAGATGAAAACATTAAACTGATATGGAAATTACATTCTAAATGTTTTAAGTACTCCTAAAAACTAACTCCTTAAAGCTCAAACCCCAGAATATCAGTGAAGTCCACTGAATATTAGCTTTGCAGAATCTAGTGTGAAAGCATCAATAAATATTTTCACAATATTATAGTACCATTTCATTGCTAACATTAGCTATCAGGTTCCCAGACATATGCAAGCTAATGTTAGTAAAGTATTAGTGCTATTGTTATTCTGTATATTCACACAGGCTCAGGACCTAACCATGCGCAAAATGGAGAGATGTCAGAGTGAGTGGTCTGCCAGTGCTGGACCAGCGCCCTGAGTGGTTGGGTAAAGCTATAGCTATTGGCAAAGCCAAGGAGGTGAAGTAGCATCTCTCCAGCTACCGATCTGTACTTTGGTCTATATGGGGACCTGAACCAGTGACCCTCCGGTTCCCAAAACAACTCCCTACGGACTGAGCTACTGCCACCATCCGTAAATGCAAATTCTACGCGTACGAGAATACTTTGATTAGTTGGTGGATTAGGTGGTTGGTAATTACACATGAATGAGCACATTTGTGAAAGAACAAAGTGGTTTTTGCTAGGAATCAACTCAAAAAGTTACACAATGGAGCTTTAAGTAAAACAACTCCTTATATTATTTGATGTTCTCAGGTAAGGCTGACAGAGATCGTACCTCAGTCCCTCCTCTGCAGCTGAATTCCATTTTAGAGAGATGGAGTAGGGGACAACATCTGTAATGGAGAACTCTCTGACTTTGAATGCTGGCGACAAGATAGCACACTGCGGAGAGGAGAAGCAAAATACAAAACACAAGTTACCAAGGCTCAAACCTTTACATCAAATTATTCTGACCAACAGCAAGAAATTCCGTATCCTACCCAAATATTAAATTTCCACTAAAAAAGAAAAACAAGATTTGATTTGTATTTGTGAAGCTTTAACCAGCTGTTTTTTTACGTAATAATATACATATAATAGACAAAAAATAATTTAGAAAACACATCCAAATGTTTTTACACAAATCATTAAAGAACAAATAAGTTGTATCACTTAAACATTAAGCATGTGTTTCATATTACTCCCACTCTACTATCACAGCTGTCAGCGATGGAGTTTGCTGTGTGAGTCACCAACAGGACCAAAGTGTTGGTCATTCCAGGTGAGCTGTACCTGCAGAGCACAGCCTCTAGCCACGGCCTCGTCTGCGTTCAGGGTGGTGCTCAACTCTTTGCCGAAGAATTTGCTGATTCGCTCTTTAATTGCGGGGATTCTGGAGGCACCACCCACAATCTCCACTGCATAAATATCTTCTTTTTTTAGCTCTGAAGACAGGAAGCAGGAGAGAAGGATAATACAAAACAATATTGTTGAAGTTTACAATGTCACAGCTTTACTTTACAATACTCAAAAATGTATGTGTGAACAGCAACAGAAGTCTTTAGGTTAAACCACAACACAGGATATGCCTCTTTAAAATTTAAATCTTTTAGTGATAGCACTGTGCTCAATACTAAACACTACTACTCTGGTACACCAAATAAGTTTTAATTAAATATTTGCCATATGACTGCTCAGAGTGGACATGCAAGAGCAAGCAGAGATAAAGAGGACAAAAAAATGATCAAAGGGAGGAAAGAAGGCAGTGTCCAAAGGGAAGGGCTGTTTCAGAAATATAAGCAAGTGTGCACGTGCTGACGGGGGTAGTCCAGCTGCTATTAAAGTCAGATGTACTCACTGGCTTGTTCCATGACGTTGCGCAGGGGACCCTCTACTTTGGCCAGCAGCCCCGCACACATCTCTTCAAATTGACCTCTGGGGACACATGTTCATAGATTATTAATACACACACACTCTTAAAAAGTCATTTCTAATTATCGTAATTCAGTTTTTTTTAAAGATTTTTTGGGGGCATTTTAGGCCTTCAATGCCAGGACAGCTGAAGACAAGAAAGGGTAGAGAGGGGGGGGGGGGGGGGGGGGGGGGGGGGGGGGAACGACATGCAGCAAAGGGCTGCAGGTTGGGGTCAAACCTGCGGCATCGAGGAGTAAACCTCTATATATGGACGCCTGCTCTTCCTACTGAGGTATCCGAACGCCCAGTAATGCAGTTTTTAAATGTGTGCTATAGCAGCCCTCTTTAATATTCAGGGATTGGTAAATAGAAAACAAAAATCAAAGACTACAAAGGCTTTACATAATCAATAAATAGAGCAGACACGTTGCTTTATTTTAGCTGGTCCATCTTAAGCAACAACGGCACAAAAACCCATTAAATATAGTGTTTCACAGGCTCTCAATGATTTTTGTTATACATATTGCATAAGAGACATAATCCTTTTAATTACTAAAGTAACGCTGTATCTTCTTCACCTGTTAAGTTTACCGGAAACATCAATGTCATTCATGAAGCACTCAATGTTGAGAGGCAGGTCCGAAGAGTTGGCACTCATCAACTTCTTGAGCTTCTCACACTCTTGGTAAAGTCGGACCAGCGCCCGGGGCTTGGACTTGACGTCCAGCTTGTACTTTTTTCCAAACTCCTCACAGAAGTGGTTGACCAGGATGTCATCAAAGCCCTTTCCACCAAGCTCTGAATCAAACGCTGTGGCCAGGATCTGATGGTGGTGGAGTAAATATTTGAAAATGATTAACTTAATGGATGAATATTTCATATCACTTCATATCTGTATGTATAGGATGGGTGTGAGTGAAGATAAATTAAAAAAGTGGATTTGTGTTCAACATTTACACTCAACATGTACTCTTTCTTTAGCTACATTAGGTATCACAATTTGGTCAGGTGAAAAGTATCTCAAATGTTTTATAAATTAAGTAAACTGAAGTGAAGATAAAGTGTTTCTATTAAAACTACTTTCTGGTTTTGGCCTACTTCAGTTGAGAGGCAGCCCACATACTGTATATGGCATTCCTAATAAGAAATAACGTGTGCAACGTGTGGGTCAAATGTTCTTTTTTGCTAATTAATTGATTTTAAATCATTGGTTTCATCTTTTTTTTTATAATTCATCAAAATTATCACAAAAAGGTGATTTGAAAAAAACATTTCTTGGCTACTAGCACTGCTTACCATCCTGTTTCTCTATTACCACATAGAAAATTATCAACATTTTGGCAAAACCAGCCAAGAACATAGTTCTGCATCATCACATACTGCCCTAAAAAAACCTCAGCGTGAGTATCGCTTTTGAAAATGGGCACAAATTATTCATCACTCACCTTGAGCTTTCCCTTGTTGAAAGCACAAACTGACACCTGGTAACCAGAGTGGCCCACATCCACAAACACCACTATCCTGGCCTTCTCTTCTGGAGCTGGCAGGTCCTGTTTGTAGATTCCATATGCCAGAGTCACTGCAGCAAACAGGCATAATCTGGTGTTACTTTATGCCCCACAACTATGCCTAACTATATCTGACCTATAAAAATCTACCAGACTGGAGCGCCTTGGTAGCGGAGTGGTTTCAGGGCATGCCATATAACGGCAACTTCCCAAGTGTAATTCCAGCCTTGGGACCTTTTTTACATGGCATACCCCTCTTGCTCTCTCCCACTTCTACTCTGTCCCATAAAGGCAAAAAAGACAAAAACTGATTCTTACAACAACTGTTTTTAAATACCTACCAGACTAAAAAAATATACACAAATAAAATGAAGTAATATATTCATAACAGGCATTTGTTTCACAAAATCATGGGAAAATTACAAACTAAAATATAAATTTGTTTCTATGTTTATGAAAATATGCTTTAGCACTACTGTGAAATATTTACACAGATGTATAGATATGGCTTGCTCAAACCATGGCACCTTTACTTAGCAATGCCTTTTGCCAAATACTTATCTAGAAGTAGACAACTCAATACTTTCTTGTAGCTTTCTTAAAAGAGGTGACTGCTCCAGGAGAAAACCACAGCTCACACAAAATAGCTTCTACTATTGTTGAAAAGCCCAATAACTAGAAACATTGATTCAGATGCTGCTAGTCCTGCATAGAGAATACTTTGTTTCAATGTACCTGCAGTGGTCTCATTCATTAGGCGTAGACAGTTAAGGCCTGCGATCTGAGCTGCATCCATGACAGACCTTCTGTCTGCGTCAGTGAAATAACTCGGGACCTGGGAGGGGAAAACAACGCAAATGAGGGATTTATTATTGGACCCCCCCATTACAAAATAAAGTATTAACTGTAAGGCATTGAAAATGCCAAAGATGTCAACAAGTTAAAACGTATACCTTTATCCTTATGTGAGAACGATCACTTTGAAAACCATTGATAAATGAATTGCCTACATCGCAAGATGTCTGGATAATGTTGTCGTCTTAGATACTCTGGGTGCCAAAACAAAACATTTCCTTGTAGAAAAGGGCTAAATATAGCTTTTGGCCACGGTAATAATAACATGTTGTCTAGTGCTGATGCAAACTGTAGATTTAGATTTTAGCTAAGTAACAGCCTCTATGTGTGAAATCTGTAACGTTACATAACAGATGCTGTTGGTGAACGGTGAATACATATACTGAGCACAGCAAGAAACACACATCCCACTCTTCACCCAAAAGATGCAAGAAAGGAAATAACTCTTTCAAACAATACATCTGTTGAAGTACCTAAAGCTCAAAATGTCACATGAACAGATGGTAATATATTTATACACCATGGAGGGCGGCTTTCACTGGCCATTTTATGACCCACACTTCTTAAAAATGCAGGTGGATGACATTAATAAATGCCACTCAAAATACCAGGATGTCAATGTACCATTTCACATAAGTACAGAGAATGGTATAAAGACCGGTAAGTAAAGTGAGTCGTATGTCTCTTGAAGCCTCATCAGTCCAATGCCACATCTTTAAATAAACTATGTGACGTGATCCAACAAGAAAAAAAATTACACCTCATTAAACATTTAAATTCAATTAAAGATATGTTGCCACAAAAAGCCAAAACACATCCAGTTGTACGAAGATATGCATATTTTCACACTTATAAACAAAGCACTGTACTTTATTAAGATGTTTTATAGATTTTCAGACGTCCTGCTGAAGCCGTAAAATCTCCAGAAATGCTTACCGAGATGACACAGTCCACAACTGGTTTTTTTAGTGCACTTTCAGCAGTTTCCTTTAGTTTGGTCAGCAGCATGCCAGTGACCTGCTCGATGCTGAACACTCTCTCCTCCTCCATGTACATCACCTACAATTGAGGAAAATTAAGAACATGATTACACTGAGGCAAATTGTTTAAATAGCTTATAAATAAGTTAAAACAGCTAATCAATAATAACAAAAAAGGCTGCCAGTTTCATTGAAGATATTTTAACTAATTGAAAGCTCATCAAACAGGACCTAAGAACTTAGAGTGTATGTATATAGTATGTAAATATGCAATCTAAAAAAACCTTAATACAAGGAGTAATTCTGTGGGCATCAACAGCTTGATGGAAACTTCTGATATATCAATTCTTCTGAGGACTCGCGTTAATTATCTCCACAGAGACACTAAATGTTTTGAGTGTTAAGGTCCTGACACAGCAGGCAGAAGGTAAAGAGCTAGTGGCAACAAAGGCCTCACGTCCCCTGTGTCATTTTGCAAAAACTACAGTCGACGGCCAGCTAGAATGTACCTTCTGCCCTTGGGTAAGAGGAAATAACTCTCCATACCAGCAAGCAGTGGAATTCTATAAGTAATTTATAGAGGGAAACCAATATTCACATTGTTGCTATGATACATTCAACAAAACAGTGTTTGCCAAAATCAGCTAGCGGCAGCACAGAGCCTACGGCCCCTCTGCTCCACTCCCTGCTGAGGCGACAGCGGACACCAGGAGATGGCTAGCTAGCTGTCCATCTCCCGGGCTGTCATCTGTCTCTCTGCAAAGAAGTTTCCCTGCGGTGGGGAGTGGAGGGACCGAGCAGCTCGCTGAGGCTAAATGCCAAGAAAACCAATAAAACAGCTTAAGACAGAGGCAAGAAAGACTGTTTTTAGGATAAAGAAAGAAAACTGGATAGACAGGGGAAGAGAACATAGAAGAGCAGCTACTATTTAGAGTAAAGAGCATTAGCAGGGTACAGAGGTGTAAGCAATATAGTCAGGAATAAGCAGTTTTTTTTAAATATTTTCTGTCTGTTAAATTTCCTTTTTGATTGACCAAGTTCAGTGTACGGTATCCCTGATAAATAAAGCACCCGGTTGTTGAGTGTGCTAACCTAAGCCTTACTTTGACATTTTATAACAAAAGAAGGCTTCTTCAGGGTTACCTATGTAATATCTAATACAGAATAGGCCATATTCTTATTCTTACTTTAATACCGATGGATCCAGAGGGCATCTGCGCCAGGTCGTAAACCAAGTTAGACTTGGCTGACTGGACATAGGGGTCTGAAAATGCCCTGCCATGGAATCGCTTGAAGCCCTGCACCGTGTTCTGACAGTTGGTCACCACCTGCACATGATGAAGACATGATTAAATAAATTAAAGTTACCAGTTTCCAATTTTTTGCATTTAATTACAAGGAACTCTAGGGATGTTAACAGGGCAACTGTATTGATCTTACCTGGCTCTTTGCAGCTGCTCCTATAGATCGATTTCGTGGGCCAAATGATACGAATGACCTGGAAAACAAACAAAAATGTTTTGCTACAACGCACATGCTATTACGAGCAACCTGTCTAAGTTCATTGTATTGTCCACCTAAATCTGAATACACCCTATAAGCAAGACAGATGATGTTATGCCTACACATGACATGACATTTCATAGCTCAACCCACGTAAAACTGGACAGACCATTTCCCATGTCTGCAGCAACACTAAAGTAAAACCCAATGTGTAATATGAGCTTTCTTAAGATAATTTCCTACAAACAGTAGCTAATGTAAAAGTGAAATCTTCCACATATATAGAATAGTATACTTTTAACCTCAGACAGACTGTACCTTTTTTCACATAAAGCTTTATTGAAACCAGGATTGTGGCTAGATGTAGGCTTGTTACAACATTGTTACAATAACCATCTCTCTCAGTTCAGGCAGAACTGTATAAACACAGTGAAGTGGGGGGGTCAGTCCACTTGTCGCCCAGTAGGGGTGGAAAAAAATTGATTCTTCTTAGATGCATCACAATTCCCTCTAGAAAGATTTGATGCTCAATTATGATAAGTTAATAATTGATTATTTAAAAAACAAAAAACAACAACAACTTAGAATTTAGGCATGAGTGCAGAAAAAAACACAAAAATGGCCAAAAAGAATAAAATAAGTTTCCTATATACACACACACGATCTAATATGACATACAGCAAATAATTTGCCAAAACAGAAAAGGCTGTTCATATACTTTATCACATTATATCTGACCACTTCATGTTTCATGTTCTAAGAAGCCAATTCTTCACCTTTAAACATGACTGAGCCTCCGACATGGAAGATTACTGTGAGAGAAGGTGACTTTAACAAACATGTTTAAGGTTTAAGCATGAAATGTCTACAAAATAAAAACCACAGTAGACAAAAAATGTAATTAACAAATTTAAAAAAAAGTTTAAAACATTAAAACTTGTGTGTGACAAATACTGTATGTGTCAAAATCTTACAAACTCAGATTTATATGACACATGGAAATGTATATTAAAAAATTGTTGCATCGAGAATCGGTTTAGAATCAAATCGTTGGCCTCTGAATCGGAATAGAAAAGGTAACCAGAAATTCCCACCCCTATATCCCAGCGGGTTGTGGTCTAAACCTGCCCGTCGTCATCATCCCTGTTAGACACAGATGTCAGAGCTACAGTTGCTGACAACACACGAGTGCAGTGGAAGTGCAAAAAAGTGTAAATGCAACACGCTTGAGGAAATTGGCTCAAGAGACGCCAGGTCACATCTTGAAGCAAGACCAGAGTCACCTTAACTTAGTTTTAAGATATGGTGTTTTTTTATGTCCACATTTGATTGATGTGAAGGGCAGAGCACATGGCCAGAAGAACATTTAGATACACATAAAAAAGAAAGTTGAATTACCGTAAATAAAAATGAACACTTAAGGATTATTTAACAAAGATGTACACTAGTTTTAGGGCAACACTTCTAAAAGGCAATTCTCATCACTGTTTGATCAATAGATTATATTATTTTGATGAAATATATCAGTATCACAAGATACCAGAGGCCAGACTGATGCATTAAAAATGCATATTTGATTTGACCAATAGGCAAAACTACAGATATAATATTACAAAAATAGAAATAAGCAAGCCACTCTTCACTATTTTGTTTCTGTAATTAGCAAGTTTACTTCTTTCTTTTTTTTTTTAAATCAGTTTAAAAATACTACTTGGAAACATGAAAATCCCACTTTTAATATTAGGCCTGAATTGATACTCATATTATATATATATTATATTTAAATTGTAATTCTACTGCAATAGCATGATAGATACTTTATTGATCCTAATGGGAAATTCAAGGTCCACAACATACACATCATAAGAGAATGTTAAAATAACAAATCCCCAAGAATAATATGTATATGAATATCCACATAGACAGACAGACAGAGAGACAGACAGACAGACAGACAGAAATACATTCATTCGAAAAGTGACGCTAACTATATTAACATTCTGTGAATCGTGTTTTTTTTAAATCGAGAAACGTTTTTGAATCAAAAATCGATAGAGAATACAATTGTGACATTTTGTAAATCGTACACCCCTAATATCTGATGAGGTAACAACACCTCAAGAGATATTACATTTTAAATACAGGATTTACAGCCTACTAATTTGTTACAAGTAGTCATATTCTCAACTCATTAACAAAGCTATATAGCACATGCACACATGACAACACCTTACAAACGACGCCTAAACAATAAATAATAAATTAAGATTTGCCGTGTCAGCCGAATGAGCTAAACTTCAGTGAAATAAAACCAAACACCTTGATTCATTAAAAAATGTATAGCTTAGTATGGTTAAAATCATAGACAGTTTTTTTAATGAAATACTGTTAAAATAAACTGTAACGTTACTTAGAACAAAACTTGCTAGAATATTCTAGAATATGTTGTATGAATCCAACAAGCGGTTGGCTGCTGTCGTCATCGTTAAGAACATAATGCAAGGCGCACAGTTTGCCACACGGGGGACACCGGTTGGGTCGGAGCATTCGCCTTCAAGACATGAACAACATTGTTACGAAAGGGACAAAACACCGCCCGCACGTGTTCGTTGTGGGCAAAAGAAGCACGTTTTCAAACTATACAGTAATGGTACTCAAAACCATAGCTAGACAGTTAAAGAAACTCAAAACGGAAGTCTTAGCTAGCTAACGAGAGGGCTAACTAACAGGGGTTCCATGGTTGGTGGGAGAACGAGCTTTGTAACGTAACGTTAAGGATTATTTCTAGATGGTTCCACGATGCGCTGCACAACATTTGCATCAGAAGTCCAATAAATAATACCTGTGTTTTAGGTACTTACGGTGTGCATCTGTCGCTGTACTCGTTAGCGACAGTCTCGATCCCTCCGGCTCGGGCTACAGCTACATAGCAGCTTTGAAAGCCCAAGTCAAATCCCACCACTGACATCTTCAGCGATACGACTGTCTTCTCGTTATCTACAGCTCTACTTACAGAAATAAAAACAAACGTTCAGCTTTAAACGGATGTAAAAAAGCAGGTGAAGTAGTTGTGTTGCACTGTTAAGTCTGGCTACTTATAGTCATAATCCACACCACTATTACCGGTGTCTCTGCTCTGTGTTGGCAGGCTGCAGCAGCAAGGTGGTCTAACTGACTTCGCGCCGGGAGTCATCGCGAGATCTGTGTAGTAGATAGCTCTGGACCTTTCTAGAACCATGTGGAAATGTTCTTTGTTTTTGGGGATAAATATCCTTACATTCCTTACTATTGAGAGGTCATTTCGTGGTTTAAGATTCACTATGAATGCAAATTGCATAAAGAAACCATTGACTGATTGTTTTGATCATGCCTGTGATCAACTAGGTGGGAAAACAAAAACAGACTGTGCTGCACGAGGGTGTTGAAAGTATGAAGTCATATACAAGCACACCACAGTATAAACACGAGTGAACAAACCACAGCCAGACATTGCATTTTCACAATTTTGTAACTTTTTATTACAATTAGCTATGATTTTTTACATTGTTGTAGTTTGCAACTATGTGAGCAACACAGGAGCACCGGAATAAGCTATCACCCCACTGAAACACTGCACTGCACTATTATGAATTAGGAAATATTCTATTATCGTTAATGCGTTCTATTATTATTGCTACTGTTCATCATATCATTCTATTATACCCATTGCTATAATTATTATTAGTCATTTCTACTGTAATTGTGGATGCTGTGCATCTCTCTCTGTCACCCCCAATAAGTAATTGTTTATTTGAGTTTATTCCACCTTTGTGTATTAAGCAAAATGTGAACGATGTGCAACGTTTTAAATACTCTTTTTTATTATTATTATAAAACATTGGCCTATAGCATGCTTTGTTGGTGGGATTAAATCACATTTTAAGAACCCATGGAAAAGAATGAATTGAGAAACGATGATATGTCCCTGCACCTCTGACATAAAGTAAATCTACGTGGTTGTGATGGCAATTGAATGGTGGGTGGGAGCACAGTGTTGCTTACACAGATTCAATTAAGATAGTAATGCTTAATATCTGCTTTTAAGGAAGATTTAATTTTTGTAATGTAAATCAATGAAAGAAAAAATATTAGATTATTATTATTAATATTATTAATATGGTTAGATTTTTCATATTTGCATTGTAATGAAATCAAAGCAATAACAATTAAATTCAAACAGGATCAAAAAGAATTGGTCTCTCTCCATTCCCATACATATTTTCCAAGCGGTCCACCGGAAGGGGAGGGACTTCGACTCTTTTAAGGTTGCCGGAAATAGGTACTGGTACGAAATCAATGAAGAAGAAAAAGTAAACTGCAACATGGCGACTCCCATGCATAGAATAATAGCTAGACGGCAGGCGTAAGTATAATTCACGCAACTAGATAAAACTGCACCGTTTTCATCGTTTTGTGAATACGGCGGTCTTTTAAACACAAATAACATTGAGCTCATCGTGCTTGGTGTTATATGTAAGAAGTAAATTACGAACCCAGCATGACCGATTAACAGAGCACAAATGCGCCGCGGTCTTTCTCTACAACACAGAACGATTATTTACGGTTTTCTGTCCTCAAACATGTATTAGTATTTAAATCGTGCCTAACATGTTTTAATAACCGGAGAAAGTAAAAAAAAAATAGTACAACATATCTCAAGTAACAATAATTGTGTGTAAGATACAGTGTCGACTAAAACATTTGTTATGACTTGTTATATCATAAATTACATGTGTGATGTTCAGCATGGTGGCCAATGGTTAGCACTGTGGCCTCACAGCAAGAAGGTAGGATAGGACCTTCCAACAGTTTTACCAGCTAAGATTAAAGGTCTCATGACATGGTGCTCTTTGGATGCTTTTACTTAGACCTTAGGGGTCTCCTAATACTGTAGTATCTTATATCTGTAGTATCTAGTATCTTTCCCAAAATCCAGCCTTGATGCAGAATTACAGCCACTAGAGCCAGTCCCACAATGAGCTTTCCTTAGGACGTGCCATTTCGGAATCAGTAGCTTTTGATAGGGGGGCAAGGTGGAGGCTGGGGGTGGGGCCTTGACCAACTGCGGCTTTGCTCGTTTGAAAGCCGTGATGTCTCTCTCTCATGGATGTTGTCTGTACACGATCCGTGCTGATCCTACCTTTTAAGGCATACTACTTAGGGCAAATTACTCTGTTGTTAGATATAACACACATTAAACACAGGCCTGAAATACACACATATTCCCAGGACCTATAAATGGAGAGATGTCAAAGTGACGGGGCGGCCCATGACAGATGCCCCGATCATGTGGGGGTTCAGTGACTTGCTCAAGGGCACCTTGGGAGGCCCAGGAGGTGAACTGGCACCTCTCAAGCTACCAGTCCACACTCCGCACTTGGTCTGCATGGCGACCCTCCAGTTCTCTACCTAAGTCCCTACAGACTGAGCTGATGCCACTGCCAAAAGGATTCAAAGCTGTACTTTGCCGAAAAGTACTTCTTTAACCCCTAAACTGATAACAAGGATATGTAGCTGCAACCATGATGTATGTTTTTCTTTACAGCTGTAGTGACTGTCATTGTCTATCCTCATTCAGATTTGTCTGTTTTATTTTGTGCAGAGAGGCAAACAAACAACATGTGCGTTGCCAGAAGTGTTTGGAGATGGGACACTGGACCTACGAATGCACAGGGAAGCGGAAATATGTGCACAGGCCGTCAAGAACAGTTGAGATGAAAAAGAAACTCAAGGAGAATGAAAACCAACCCCTCAGCATCACCGGGTAAGGCTTCTCCATCACGGCACTACTAATGACAGAAAGGCAGGTCGTTGCTGATTCTGGTTTATACTACTACAACACGGGAGTCATTGTCAAAGTGCTGTTGGGTGACCCAGTGGGGCTCCTTTACAAATCTGGAGTATTTTAGACTTGTTAAAGGAATCTGGAGATATTTTATTGTCTTACTGGCAATGCTGTGGTTTCATGTGCACCCAATAGTGTTTAAGTGAAACAGAGCTGTGGAAGATGTAGAATAAAATGACATTTGACAGCAACTTTGGATAATTGACATCAGGATATATGGATAATGACTGAGGTTTACTTTAAGTTTTGGTGAGTTTCTGGCATTCAATGACAGTTTGTGAGGAAGACGAGAGCTTCACTTGTTTACTTCAAGGGCCAAATTGTGCCTTTTTGGCTCAGTGATCATAGGGTCAGAGGCCACTAGATATGCAGAGAAGGCCCCCCACCTACAGCTGGGAAGCAGAAGTGTCCCATTATGTCTCATTGGAACTACAGATGCGCTACCCGATCTTGCATAGTGCGGTTGTAACCAGTAGAGAGCCGCAAAGCAAATGCAGAAGTGCCGTTCACAGTGTTACAAGTTGATGAACCACTGATGTGATTTTGGAAACAGTATTTAAAGTTACAAAAATTTCTCTAGTGTTGCTTGAACAACTTTAGGATTTACAGTTGCTCTGCTGAATGGTTTGGAATGAGGTGGGCGACCAGCTTGAATTTCATGGTTGTCTTAGTCAGTCAGGGAATTTGACTCATCAGTGGGACAGTTGGACTAAGCTGAGATGTCATGCTTTAAGACACTGTGTACCATGTAGCAGGAACAACACTCAGCAGTTTCTGACCCACACTAAACAATTTAGCCATATATAACAATAGAGCCACTGTAGGAAACACACAGCTGCACAGTGAGTTAAAGGAGTCTGGATCATAGACAGTTAAAGAAATGGACCAAGAGATCCCGTTGCTCTGGACGGAGACCAGTGAAATCTATAAGAAGCACTTTTTCGGTGAGTGCTGAGCGTTTCTGCGCAGCCTCCAGCTGAGCCTGACAACGTAGATGTGACTTGAGCAACCTTTCTGGAAGTTGTAGGTCTTCTGATATCTGTACCAAGAGAAATCTCAATCATTTTGAATCGGAGAGCGTTAGGTATATGTAAGGCGATAACATAGGCACAGGCTAGTTATTGCTAATTAAAATGCTAGTTAACATTAGTAATTAAACCTAAAAAGCTAATGGAAGTCCAAACTGTCTGCAAGCTTCTCCTGACAATACGGTGGTTTGTTGACTATGCGACAGCAAGTCGCTTGGTTATGACACAATCATGATCCTATTTTTACAAAAATGCCTGCTATGAAACCACAACGTAAGATACAAAGTAATGGAGGCTTTTAAACATTGTTGTGTTTCTTTAGAAATAAACAATGGACAATTAAAGTTTTTAAACGCTTCAGAAGTAAAGGTATATGCTGTCAAAGTGACGCCAAAATGAATGGCAGTCAATGAAAAAGGGCACCATCTGAGCTATGCTTTGTGGCGGTTGGTCTGAATGAAGCTTTCTGTAGTTGTACTAGAACAAATTTAAAGCTTTGGGGCTCCCAACACAGTAACACCTGGTGGCTTGAGAATGATAATCATTAAATGAGCTTATTCATTTTATAGCATTGTAAATTGGTGTCAGGTGGATATTCTATCATACTATGTATTTCTATTGTACATTACTATATTTATGAATTCTCTTCTTGTCTTACTAAAGTGTAGCAATAACTACATGTGAGGTCTGAAGCGTCCCAACGTCAGTCACGTGGTACTACTCATTTGACAAAAGATCCGATACAATGTATTGAAACATTGTAGTGAAAATGACCTTTGGAACGTCAGTATCATTCTACTATACTGTTAAAC
>NC_045745.1:18921304-18932477 GCF_008692095.1 Etheostoma spectabile | reverse complement strand
AGAAAACTTGTCTCGCTTTGCCAGACCCTCTTACATAGCGCGCTGAATTAGGGTCCGACTAGTCCACACAGCATTCGGGGATGGGAGGAAAATGTGCTCTGGTTTGACGGCATTCCTTCAATCCAATCAGAATCGTCATGGGCGGTGCTAAACTCAGCACAGAGCGGCAGCAAAATAAACGAGCAAATGAAAACTCTGATTGGACAGATAGTCTGTACACTAGCTGTCTCAATTTACCAGGCAGAGATCTGATGAGCATACAACAATAGTCCTCGTAAATCCACCAAATTTAAAATTCCAACACAAAGAAAGCGGAAGGAAATGGAAAATGCATGGATTCAGAGACATTTTTCACTAAGGCTCTTCCTTTCATTCTCTTTACAGACCAGGAACAGAAGGCTCCAGTGAGAAGAAAATTAAAAAGAAGTAAGTATGATGTTGATTGAACCATGTTGTGACAGTGTTACATGTTTTGGCTACCAACAATATATATTTTGATGTGAAATAATTACTAGAGGTGCACAATTTGTATAAAATATACTTAAACATATGTAAATAATAGACAATAACAGTTTTTTTTTCTTCCCTTTTGGCCAAAGTATACTTCTACACTACTGTTACATGTTTGGTGGTGCATTCTTAGGTTGTATAAAAAAAAGAATTCTATAAGTCTGAACCATTTTTACATTGTCCATGTGAGAGTAAATTCATGTTTGAATTGTTGTGAGAATCTGCCTAGGAAAGGATGTCCGGATGACACTGCGATCAAGTGGTGTTTATGGACAGGTGATGGCATGACCTTCGCAGCATTGCTGTTCATCTCTTGATTCAAGGCCCAAACTGTAGAGGTCCATCTGAACATAGTCAACAGAAGTGTAACAGCTCCCTCTAGTGGATGCTATTGATGACTATGAGCCACTTCTTTAAAGTGCTCCTGTTATGCTAGAGGTTGTACCAGAATAGGTTTACATGGTTTTGTTTTCATACTTCACATTGCGGCAGCACCTCTTTTCATCCTGCTTGTTGAGCTCTCTGTTTTAACTACAGAGTGAGACATCTCACTTCTGTTCCATCTTTGTTGGGAGTCGCACATGTGCAGTACCAAGATAAGGACTACTGTCCAGTCAGAAGCAGAGTATGAGGGGGAGCATTATAACGTGTGTTATAAAGTGACGCAAAATGAGGCGCGTTTGTCACGAAAGTAAAGGCTGGACTACAATAGAGCGGTTTGGAGCAGTTGTTTAACAGTGTTTGCTGTTGGTGATGGTAAGTCCCTTTGGTGTGTTTTTTTTCAGTTTGTAAACCTATAACATGCTCAGAAAAGATATAACACAATGAAGGAAAGGGAAATATCCAAAAAGCATAATATGAGCAATTTAATAGTGTGATCCATTTTCACAGAGAACTTTGACTTACCAAAGTCAAAGTCAAACACGCCCCGTTACCTCAGGTTTCCTAACTTAGGCCACCACTGAGTACCCCGAACTAAAAATCCAACATGGTGGCTCCGTTGTGATAGCAGTAGCAACATAAGCACTTCTGTGTTATTTGTGTCTCACTAAATCAGTTGTATGCACAGCGCTGTCCTGTCTGTGGACATGTTACGTTGTTTGTATGCAAAAAAAGGCGTAATGTGTTGTTATAGACTGACATTGCTAACAATGGCTAACCTGGCTAGAGCTAATAAAAACAATGAAAATCAAACTTGTAAATGGAACGCATTCAACTATGGTGTGACTTCATTTCCAGCTTCAAGTTCCGAGGTAATAACTTTAAAACTGCTTAAGTTATAGACCAGCTAGTCTATGTCCATGACGTTCCACTTCTGGGATTGCTCCGTTGCCGATGGTAATTCCGTAGGATTTCCCTCATTTAGGCCGGAAATCTGTTGCCTTGTGTTTCCTTTGTGTTGGGATTTTAAATTCCGGTCAATTTTTGAGGACCATGGTTGTCATATCTCTGCGGGGTAAATCCAAACCGCTAGCTAGACAATCTGTCCAATCAGAGTTTTCTGTTGCACAATTAAAACAACTTTTGAACATACACGTGTTCCACCAAAACAAATTCCTTCCCCAGGCTATTTAGCAGCGGCAGCGTTGCTCCTTGCAGCTCTCGGCACCGCCCGTGACAATCGTGATTGGTTTGCGTTTCCAGAATGCTGTGTGGGCTCGCCAGACCCTCCTCCGTTGTGGAGGTAGGTCTGGCAATGCGAGACTATAGACCAGCAGTAAAACAATTCTACTATTGAATCATATTACAATAGTGATAGTTTCTTATTCAGTACTTTCAATGTCTGCCTCTAAAAATCACAATGTGTTTGTACATGTCTTAAAAAGGTCTGGTGTGCTGATCTTAATCAATTTTATAATACGATAAATAGTAGTAGTACGTAAAACTTGCTTTGTTATCCTCAGTTTTTTGTTGTTTTACTGATTTATTGTGTCCCAAGAGCCAGCAAGCGTGATACCAGGCCCCTGAAACTGAAACAGCTCAGTGAAATTCAGCCTTCATTCATTTTATTTTTTACACCTTTGCTTTTTTTCCTTTTGACATGTCAGAATGTCTTCCAAAAAAAGCCTGTACTTTTAAACCCCTTCACAACCTCCTTGATATCTTTGCCAGCCTCTGGGCACCATTTATTTATTTATCCTTCCCAAATGAATCAGTTTTGCAGGCCGTTTTCACAGCAGACATTTTGACTTGTCGTAGCAGGGAAAGCCCAGGTGGAACTAATAACCTTAACGATGGCTTAGTTCCCCGCAGTTATTGCAGTGCTATGCAGCAATTAATAATGATATTAGTTACACCTGTGTTTGCCATTGCACGATTTCTGCTATGACAAAGGGCCTGTTCAACTTTAATTTAACTCCACATGTGTCCCCTGGACATGTGCCGCCACCTCCCCCAGAACACTGACTTACATCATAACAGGTTGAAAATTGACTTTTGGCTGTCGACTATAAAAATGTTACAGCGCAGGTCTTTAACATGTTATAGGCCCAGGACCGCTATATTTCTCTGAAGACCCCCCTCGGGGGTTGAAGATCTGTATTGCATTGTGGACTTTGTAGACAGTTTGGCTCCAGCATGAATTTGGATGTTGTGTTATATGTCGCTTTATTTGTTTCAGTGTGCCTGGCCATGCTTGGTCTGTTGGTGGGAGGGGCATATGCTCTGAGTCAAGCGGTATCAGAGGCTGGTGATTGTGGAAAGTGATGAGTCAAACATTACATCAATGATTGTTAATCACTCCCCAACTCACTGATGAAGCCCTGTTGGACAAGACTAATAAGATTAATTTTTTTGTTTGGTGTGATTACACTTTCTTCAAAGAAGAAAAACAACTAAACAAATACCTTGCAGACTGGCACTTGTAACATCATAGACATTTAATTTACTTTCAAGAAAAAAAAGCATTGTTATCCTCTCTTTGCGTGGTGAAACTACAACAGGCAGTATCAATAACAGAATCAGAATAGGATTTATTAGCAAGTAAGTAACACAAGGAATTTGACTAACTGGTACAGTTTGAGACCTTCTTTTTTATAGCAATTCACACTGTTCTTCATTCAAGTTTCTCCTTTGTGTTCTGCCACTTGCTCTCAGGGCTAAAGATGGTAGCGACAGCAGCAGTGATTCAGATGGCTCCTCAAGTGACTCATCGTCAGACAGCAGCGACTCCTCCAGCTCCTCTTCAGATGACAGCGACAGCAGCAGTGACAGCGACGATGACAGCTCTTCCTCCACTTCCTCTTCTTCCTCCTCTTCATCCTCAGACAGCTCAGACTCAGAAAGCAGCAGCGATTCAGATCAAGGACCTCCAAGGAAGAAGAAAAAGAAGAAATAAATAAATATGTTGGAATAAGTGGGTTTTCTTGTTTGTTTCCCTAAGTAAATTTTAGCTGTCCACAATTTTTTTTTTCCTCCTAATTCATTTTAGTTGGCTGGAGTGGTAGGACACGTTTAGAGCTATGGAACTGCTTGTACAGTTGTAGCACCAAAACACAGAATTAGAGAGAAAAGAATATTTTGGTTTGGCCATTGTGTC
The DNA here is from genome assembly GCF_008692095.1 of Etheostoma spectabile. Lineage (NCBI taxonomy): Eukaryota > Metazoa > Chordata > Actinopteri > Perciformes > Percidae > Etheostoma > Etheostoma spectabile. The sequence continues at coordinate 18,928,429 of NC_045745.1, read as the reverse complement.
ATGTTCTGTATTCGAAACACATTTCCCGTTACTTTTAATAATGTGATATTTTGTCAAGTTCATAGCTCTACTGAGGATGTGAATTTAAAATATCTGAGGAAACTAATGCGCTTATTCATGTTGAATTTGTGATTTTATACGAAAGTATATTTTTAGTCAAACTTAATCTGTACAGTTCACAACCTCGATAAAGCCGTACCATATCTGGAAACAAACAGAGACATTGATGTGAGACCTTTTTGAAAGATACAGAATAAAAGTTTATTAAATTTTGAATCAGTTTGAAGTGAGAAGGTCTCGTTGGTATGAAATTGCAGTTGCTTGTTCCACAGTAAAATAAAATTGGTGTGTTTTTGTTTTTGAGATTCTTGCATATTTGCTATTGTAAAAGGTTTTATTTTGCTAAAGAGAAACAATGTCTTTACATACATGGATTTAAGAATAAAATGGAAATGCATTGTCTTTTTTGTTAACTAATTTACAAATTAGGATGTTTTCAAAAACGGCATCTCACTGTGCTGGGCAATGTTTGTAGACATGTGTTTGGAAATATTTTATTTGCATTCATGAGTTTATGTTGCCTCTTCCACTACTAGACCCTGGATGATGATGATATGATGAATTTGGCTGTCTATAAAACTGTCCAGAATGCCAAAGCATGTGTTCAGCTTAAGTAACTTAAAATGCAAATGATTTTCAATGTGGTGGGCTAAAATGATCTATATCTGTGTGCTTTATCAAATGTTTTGAGAAATAGCTTATTAATAGCTTATTTTGAAGAAATTAGATCTTAAGAATCCAAGACAGAGTAATTAATCATTTAACGCAACTCATAAATATGAGTTGTTGTACCTTAAAGCACAAAAAGTTATGTAGCTGGCAGAATCTAAGTACCACGGATAACCATAAATATGCATTATGTGTGTAACTAAATATACAACATATTTTTCTATTGGCAAAAAGAGACATGGAACAAATGTATTTAGCAGTACATTTGTATATTTGAAATAAGACAGGGAGCATGAAACGCGCTCCTTATTTCCGTCCTGACTATTAAGTCTGCAACCCGTGCGTCACACAAATGTTGCATTCACAACGGGGGAATTACCTTATTTTACTGAGCACTAAGATGAGGTAATTCCCACGTTTGAGAAAAAAAAAACGCCGCAAATGCGCCCTCTTGTATACCTCTATGGTATAAAACCTGATAAAGGGTGCCTTTGCGGTAAAGAAAACATGATAAGTGCCCTCTTAAGGTGCCCTTCCAGTAGAGAAAACATGACGATGCCTAGGGTGCCCTTCGAGTAAAGAAAATGTGTGTTTTCTGTGCGCGGGTGCCACAGTATTTAATAATTAGTCTTTTATACAGTCTATGGTGCCACACTGCATGCAGCTGGTTCCCTTTTTATTTATTTTGTTGCCCCTGCCTTTTAGACAGCCTGGGTCCGCCACTGATACGCTGTCAAAATAAAAATATTCTCTCAAGTTGTATATACCACCTGAGCTACAATCAGTGTTATTTTCAAAAAACCCATCGTCCGCAGTGCTCCAAACGTATCAATTTTCCCTGTAACTTTTACAAAAAAGAACTTCTCTATCATGTTTGCTTGGTTAGGTGATTGGCTTAAGATATTCCCTACAGCAAGTGAAGGCAGCACCGCTTGCTGCCATCCATGCATCCAGTCCTGTCTGTGGTACCTGCTGGCTGCTTAACTTAGCTAGCAGCCTTACCTATCAGTCACTTATGTTCAGGGATAATAAAATGAACGACAGACAAAATGAATTTATTTCGTTTTCCACTCGATTCGCATTTGCGTGTTAAGGAAGAGATGGATACCATCCATTCGGTTTTAGTATTTTAGCTGTTACAGCGTTTTGCTGAGTCCATTTTGCGTGAACTGGAAAAGACAAAGAGAAAAGAGCTTTCCAATAACGTTAGCTAGAATGGTTTGGGCCTAAAAAGAAGACAAGAGGTAAGGATGGTGAATATCACAAAATGCGTTATTTGGTGATTAACTGTAATAAGTGGTTATCTGACATTTTGAGAGAATGTTAATTTGTATTTCCGCTGAAATTTTCAATGGTTTCACAGCTAGCTACCCGTTAGCCTAGCCCCAAACGCTAGCTACTAGTAGATTTGGCTAGCTAACATAACGTTTATGCTAAAGCGTAGATACAGGTAGCTTGTCCTGAAGGTAGCGTGTTAGCTTTTTGCTCAACGGGCAGACATTTAAACCAGAGCTACTTTTGAGTTCCGATTACTGCAAACATTTGAGCTAGTTTTGAGTTCCTATTACGGCAAACATTGATTGTTGAAATGATGAAAACGCTAAATGTTATTTGTATTTGTGTTGTGGCTTCCCGTTCTCGAAAAGTAAGGCGAATATCGTGATAGTGATCATGTTTTTGCTCGTGTAATGTTGGCTAACATGTCATGACGTCTGATGTTTGTGTTGTCTCTGTTTTGCCATGGTTAACATACCTTTAGTTAGCTAATAGTTATGCGTTGTCGACACTGCGTTAATTATTTGACATTTGTTAAGTGCAAACGATAAACAGAAACCGCTTGTAGTTTGTTATGCATATCACTCATCCACTTCAGCTTCATGATTAAACTGTAACGTTAGGTGAACTCTTAAGGTTAAAATATGCGCAACAATTATTGTAATGCTTGCCGTTTCTCTGCTGTAAATTGTACAATTTAACTAATCCTAGGCCCATAACAGTCTTCGGTTTTCAAACAGTGACAAGTAAAAACTTTTGGTTACTTGTCCTGTTAGCATCTGCACATCGTAGCTTGCATTTATTTAATCGCATGGCTCTAAGTGCCACTCCTAGCTGTCTAAAGTTATAATCCTAATGATTTAAAGTTACTGTTAAATATGAAGGCAACAAAATAGCTTATATGTCTAGCTTTGGTCTTGTGCTTTTCTAGGAAGCCATTTTACGTGCCACAGTTGGGGGAAGGGCCAGAAAATGCATCATAAGTCCACAGTTAAGCAAGCGAGTAAGTAACAATTAGGAATGTCGCTACTACATGTATATAACAAGGTATACCTGGCACATGATGACAAGGACCTAGCAATCAACTTGGTTTTCCTGATTGATACATCATGGGTGGGGGAGGCCTAAGGTCATGAACTCATTTATGGCAGGTTAGTTGTGAGCTAGCACATTTGTAGTCAGGTGGACATGCAGGAGTGATGATACTGCTGTTATGTTTAATAATTTAAGCAAGAGAAAACAGCAACCCTTCCCTTTTAGACAGCGACTCAATACCGGCAGTTTTGACCAGACCTACTACTCAAAGAAATTGCCAAGTAAAATAAAATTCTGAATACACTAATGGATACCAGCTCAGTCTGAGTACGCATGATGGCTGTAAAACATGTTAAATATTACAATTTGCATTATTAAAGCACATGTAAACATCTTAACTATAGTTTGTGACACAGATGGAAATCTTACTGTTTGATGATAGATTCCATTTTAATTGACTCCCATGTTTAGCGGTAAAAGAGCACCTTAATGCCTTTTGTAAAACTTACATGAAGGGTGCAACGTAAAAGCAATATTTCAGAAAACTTAAATTGAAACCGATGATGTGGTAAGAGCTGTTTTGGTGATTATCAGGCTATGCTAAAGGAATGGATGATATGACCACATATAAAATAACATTGACATCTGATATTATTTACTCCTTTTTGTGATAAAATGTTTTTTTTTTCATTCAACTAATTTAAGAAAAATCACAAACCACAGGCAAAAAAAACGTCTCCAAGGGCCAAAACAAACCAAGAGGAAAGATTGGGGGCGGCACAAAAAGAACGCAACAGAAAGAGCGACGTCCATAGCTTACGAAAAATACATGCAGAAACAGACATACATAAGAAGCAGAAGCACACACACACACAGACAAACACAAGACAGGGGACCAATCACACGTGATAATATTTACTCATAAAGCCATTTTCACATATCAACTCAGGACAATGTCACTCACAGACCAGACACATTCTCTCTTACTGGAAATACTCTTGTTTGTTTAGGCAGGGTGTGGCACTGGGTAGAGTGTGCAGGAGGCATGGCGATCACGTTGCTGGTTTGCAATTTGTTCAACAACCGAGTCTCTTGCTGCTCCTTGAATTTGTCTGATTTTGTCATCGCCCCTTACCAACAGACGTTCTTGAATCTCATCAGTTAGGCTTTTTAATTTTTTGTTGCCTCATTGTTTAAATCACCCTTCTTATTCACACTCGGATGTTTGTTTTTTCCCGTTTTTGGCGATGCGCATGATAGAAACGTCATCGACATGCCCACTCGCTGGCTGGGAATTCACCACACAGTAAGATGCTCAATTTACACATGGGCTCAATCAGAGATTACACGGTCTTTGTACCCAGGAGCTGGCCGGGTATAAACTGTTTGATGTCTGATCCAACTGATTCGGGTATTTGCGTTCCCACATACAGCGCCACCGAGTAATGTCCAGAAAATTTCCGGTTTGCGGTGCATGTGTGAAATGGGCTTAAGTTACTTCTATCTCACCCAGATGCTCTCTAATTTACAGAAATGTGGCCTGGATTGATTTAACATGAACAAGTTACTCGGTAGTACAGACCTGATTAGGTTGGTATCCAACCCTAAACCTGAGCGTTTCAAATGCATGTTGTTTTAAACTGTTAAAGCAAAAGCTCATGTTGCATCCAGTTTTTTTACGACGTTGAACAGATAAATGAGGCAGAAGCATGTGACTGCACGATCACATGACCCAGGGGATGACATTTTTGGTTAGGGTTAGCACAGAAGCACCTAGCCAACATGAGACATGTGTCTGCCTAAATTTAGGAAACTGCTAATGTCAAGTTCTTTTAAGAAACTAAAGTAATCAACCTAAATTGAAATACTGTTTTAGTGTTTGTAATAAAAGTCCATATTCAAACTAATGTGGTCCATGGAAACGTGGTCAGTGAATTATAGCAGAAAAATGTTTTTTTCTGACGTCTTGCTCCCTGTGACGCAGCTCACTGTGAAATTCTCTTCACTTCCTGTTTAGGTTTTGCTCTGTGGCTTCAGTATAACCGTTTCCTCTGTAGCCAAGCAAAGGGCACATCGTGCAAATGTTCTGTTGAGATGTTGTGTGACTTGTTTGTCCATTCCAGACAGAGGAGTGGGTGCATGTTTTCTTTGGCTGTGACACATCTATTGTACATTGCAGTAGTAGTAGTAGTAGTAGTAGTAGTAGTAGTAGTAGCAGCAGTAGTAGTACAGTGTGGTTTTTGGTAAATGAGAAATACCTAGTTCCAGACTAGGACAACAAGTAATTGTACAGGATTGTCGGGCTGCCTTCTCAAAACAGAGTGGTCCTTGTCCGAATTAGTCACATGCTTTACAACATTTCTTTATCACCTCCATCTCCCTTTGGTTATTGAAATGAATTTCCTATGCAAAGTTAAAAAGGAATCATAGCAATCATCTGGTTTGTTTATGTGCAGATGCTACAGCATTTAAGCAGTTATATTTTCGTTAACCCTACCCAAAGCAAGAGCTAATGGTGTCTTCAGCAGTCTAGAATCAAATCTTATTTCCTTTTAAAAATAGAAGCTTGTTGAAAGTAAGTCATTTGAAGGCTCTTCCAGAATCTGCCAGTTTAATTAGCCCAAATCTAATCGGAAATCAGTCGCTCTTTTTTTATCCCTCAGTACTGTTGCTCACACAGCAGAAAAATATACTACTCACTGTGTCCTGACCTCATACATGTGTTCTTCAGCTTTTGTTCTCTAGGATGTGAGTTAAGCTCTCGTGTGGTTATAGAGTCCAGTGGAGGTGAAGCTCATTAAGGCCCTTTTAATTTCAGAGATCTGGCACACATCTTTGCTGTGAGATACTGCGCTATATTATTGGTCTGGGAATTATACCATCAGTGGAATAGTGTAACAGTAATAATTCTGATAAAGGCAATGGAATTCATTGGCATGACATTTTCCACAGCAGGTTAAGTGCTCTGCAGGCAATAAAATATGGAGCAGAAACATAAACAGTAAAAATCCCAGTTAGTGAAGTGGATCCATAAGAGTTAAAATGAGAACATAAAACAGTATTGATTTGTCTAATACATAGATACAACTTTTGTAATAAGTGATTAAAAATAAACAAGTATTGCTAACCTAAACATCTGCACAGGAACCTGCATGGCAAAGACCCCTATTTATGAATCATACTATTTAATCTTTCATCAACCGGTCTCTTCATTCACGTTCACAATTGGCCAGAGCATGTACCAAAGCTCATGCTCTGCTGAGTGCGTAGGTTTATTTAAAGGATGAGAGTAGTACGCTATATGTTAACATGTTTCTATTTGTAGACAGGCAGATACTCCAGTGTCAAATTTACCCAAGACTGCTCTCTGAGGAATAAGATTGCGACTGAAATCCCTATGATGACTCAATAGCGTTGGGGTCATTTTGGACTTTTCTTGTTATCACGTGACAAATAGCAATGACTGGATATTGGTCTATTTAAGTTGCATGATGCCTTCAGTTTTAATATTCATGTTTCAGCTGGGTTGTTGTAGTTTTCTGACAAAGGAATGGTTAATTTGTTTTTTGCAAGTAATAGACTATTAAGTGGAGTGTTTAACGTAGGTAAGCATCAATGATACAGACTAAAAGCCCGATATATATATATATATATATATATATATATACCAAAGTTGAGGGGGGATCTGTTTGACGAAGCCAAGATGGATTTCACATGGCAAGTGTTTATTGACATTACATTAAGCAATAACCAGTGAATTAAGATAATGAAGCCTCATTTAAACGGTTTACATGGGCCATTTTTGCAGTATAATCAAAGGCAATAACACATCACTCACAGATTCACAAAATTGCTCCTTCTACTACTGTTTTGTTTAAGAAATGGCCAAAAAAATTCAAACCATAATAATAATGTGCTTAAACATGGAGTCTGCCTTTCTGCCAGAAAGACTGTAGATATTTGAACTCAATACACAAACATATACACATAGATATAAAACTTAATACACCCCTCCTGTCACTGCTCCTACAGAACGTTGGCATGTGCCAGATTTACTGTGCCTCTCGTTCCTACTGTCTTTCTCTT
>NC_045745.1:18909288-18921294 GCF_008692095.1 Etheostoma spectabile | reverse complement strand
CCATGGCATTTTCCTGTGCACGAGCACAAACAGAATAGGGTTGTGCGGTTCGTTCTTAGCCACGTTGTTTGTTTCCAATTTACAAAAGCTGTGTATGAGCACCAGATTTTTTCCCCCAAGGCATACGCAGAAAGCACAGCTAGCAGAACGGGAAGAGATATTTGCTGGATATGAATGTGTATTGGATTAAGTTTGCAGACTGAGAGGAGCTGTCTTGGATATCACAAAAGCTTTAATAACAATTAAATTATACCAGTATAGCCTATATATTCTCCTTTAATAATCCCTAACATCACTTGTCACTCTTAAGCATCTTTGTTCATATATTTGCTTGTATAGCTACTTTTACTCAACCAGTCTGTATAATTTCACCGTTAACATTAAGAGTTTACAGGACATTTAGTTAGAAATTGACGACAATCCACCATCATCTTCCAAGTCCTTCTCCATGTCTTCTCCAAACTTCTCTCACACCTGCTGCTTTTCCTCTTTCACAGCAGAGGCTGCAGCCCTTTGGGTCCCTGCAACTGCCTCTGGAGTCCCCCGGCATAACATATCCCGGAAAGACTCCTTCAGTCGGACGGCTTCCGACTGAAGTTGTCACCGGTGTCCACCACGGTGTTCGTGGGTTACCGCCCCTTGAGGCACCTAAGACCTGAGCTCTCCACCACAGCTTCAGCAATAGAAACTTTGAACATTGTCCACTACGGTTCAATGCCCCCAACCTCCACAGGGATGCTCGAAAAGCTCCGCCGGAGATAATTGACTTTTTGGTCAAAGGTGCTCTGCTACCAGGTACTTATAAGCATCCCTATGTTCGAACATGGTTTGTTATAGACAATCCATGAATAGCACAGAAGTCCAACAACGAACGACCACTCGGATTCAGATTCGTTAGCCTACCGTTTGCTACGGTAGTCACTGGATTAAACGCGGTTAAAATGCTGACCGCTGTAGTGAGACTGTATTTCACTATAGAGGATTCTAACACTGGGACAATAGTACAACAGTTTGCCACTAAAGCTATGAGCGTGCGTGCGCGCGCGTCCGTCCGTCCGGCTCTACCATATGAGCTAACCCGGCCACCTATTTTTGTCTTTTTACAGCATCTTACTGGTAAAAGTAATTATTGTTAAGTTATTGTTAATACATTTTAAATAATCATTTAAATTCCCCCCTTTTGTGCAGATCATTGTTTCATTATTAAAATGTTTGGAATAGTTAAATAGGAAATACATTTCTCCAAATATAGGCAGTTTAAAACACTGTGACCGTATTGTCAATTTTGCAATATACACGCCAACTTTCTTAAGTCAAGTGGCATGTTATCTGTACGCATTTTGAGCTATCTGCTATCACATACAGGCCACTTGCCGTGTTGTCATGAAACGAAAGCTACAGTTGAGTTTAGGAAAAAAAGAACGGGGTTGGCTTCAGTAAAAGGAAAAAAGCAACTGTTTAGTTTAGGAAACACGACACGATCCTTGATCTCCTGGGTGAAAGTCCTGTGTTTTACCCATCCTCCACCCGCCCTTTCATACTCCTCGCTACATGTAAATTCACACGCAATTGCAAGGTAATGTAAGTCAATGGAGGCCAAACGGCAATTTTGGCAGATGTCTAGTCGCCAAGCCTAGCAACTAAATGAATTTAGGATTAGTTTTTAAATGCAGAACAGCCACAGCACTGGCCTTTTTTAAAATATTTTGAAACAGGTATTAAAGAGTTCTTAATAATCACTTAATCAATTCTGACGTCTTCCTCAAACATCATCAGCTAAATACTTGACATAAAAGGAAGACAGGAAATTAGGCTTATTCATTACTCCTATTATTGTGTGATTATATCTTTTGTACTTGCAATCTAATGTATATTACCATCTGTATTTCAAATGGAAATTAATACGATTTTGTAAGTGTTGATTTAAAGTCACTGCATTTTCAAAAGTCACTGTTTTTTTGTGGCCATTTCTGATAGAGACCTGGTCCAAACGGCACGTGTGCTTGACGGCGCTCGTCCCCTAACAGCTGCTTATATGAGGCAGCTTTGCAACATTTGAATGAACACTCCCTCTGGAATGCTTGCTGTCAGCAGGTTTGCTTGAAAAGCACCAGGGGAGATGGCACAGACTGCCCATCTGTACCCTGTTCTTATACTGAGAACTTGTTGTCCAGATGCATTATAAAGTACTATTTGCTAACTGCCTTTGTATGAATGCAGGAAACTGTTTATGACGGGTAACAGTTTTGGGGGGTTGTTGGAGAAACATGAATAACTTAATGTTTTTTTTTTAGAACCAAGGTTCACATGAAAATGACTTGGTGTGAGCTTTTTTTTTAGACTCCATACCATTTTGTTGATATGACAAAGCTTTGTAGGTACTCAGTTGCGTTTTCTACGTAATGAGACTTGTTGTTGATTAAATCAACCAAGTAGCCTGCTTCTATTTATAAAAAGAAATAGCATATATAATTGATGTGCTGAAAAAACCTGATGTGCTGGTAAAGCCTTGCCTGACTACGCCTTGCAAGTATGAACTTAAATGGAGAGAGAAGTAGTAAAATGGTGTTTTAGATTAATATTACATTTTAAATAATTCAAAACCGTACGGTATTTCCAAAAACATGAGATCCTCAGTTCTGTGCAATCGTAAAGTTTTCATTGACTACCATGTCTATAGACAAGCTATGCATTTCAAAATGTCACAAAGTGCTTGTAAACTAAGTCAATGGAGTTTCCCAAACTTGGATTTCATAATTTAATGCCAGGAATTTGTTTTGCATTATCCCTTAAGTGACAACACACAGCGCATCATAAAGATGATAAAATCATTATGCATGTTGCGCAGATTGGAATCTTTGGAGAAAAGAATTGGTTACTTGGGAAACTATTCTTTATTTTGCGCTTTATAATTTAGTACTTTATTGCAACGGAATTCCTGAGTGATCAAAAAAATAAAACATAACTCAGAGCAAGTCAAAGAATGTTTAAAAACTAGAAAATAAAGGTGAGAATTATATGATGAGAAGAAATGATAACAAAAACTTTGTGTATTTGCCTAAGCCATGCTGCTAAAATGTGGTCATGTTTACTCAAGTGAGTTTTTATTTGTATAGTCACAAATTACAGAACTTGCCTAGACGGTTTTAATAACAATCTAGATTTACACAACCTGCTCTGCTTAGAGAAAAACTAATATGAGAAAAAGGGGGACATTACAGGATGAGCAGCAGAACAGGGAACTCTTCTCCCAGGACTGACAGATATGCAACAGATAGTTTACATAAAGTAGCAGCACAATGGGGGAGGGAAACAGAATCACAATTTTAGGTACATTTTAAAAACTTTAGCGTATAATAGTAATCATCATGTGTAGCTGATAAAATTGCCTTCCCTTTTGTTACAACCTGCGCACCGGAAACTGCGCACTGTCCCTTTAACAGGCTGCACTGGTGCTTTGCCCTGTGCTAGGGCATGGTGGGGGAGGGAGGGTAGGGAGGTTGTTGATGGGAAGATGGGTCCTGATTGGCTGGACCTTACTGAGGGCAGTGACATCACATGGAGGAGAGGCCCTGTGGTGTAAAATAACATCTCCTTTTATGGGACGAGGTGGATCATTCCATTCTCAGGGAGAGGTGAGATTTTATTCCCCTCTCACTTCTCCCTTAATGCTGTCTTCATCCCTGCAGATTTTTCCCTCTAATTGGCCTGTGGGGCTGTTTTGTAAATTAATATAGCTAAGTACGTCTTGGATCAACCTTATTTTTTTCTTTAGTGTTAATCCTCTTCTTAAACCACCTCGTTTTATCAAGTTTTGTTTTACTAAAACAAAATGTTTTACCTCTATTAATTTTGAGTTTTAAGCTGTAATAAACCGTGGAAAGACATTTTGCTGTCTTTTATCATTGTCTCTCTTCTTTGATTTAAGACTTTAAGGTGAGATTTTATTTTTTTAAACAGACATATATTACAATGTTTCTGTTGTAAAACATTGTAATTTCTCTTGAGGGATTAATAAAATATAAATTATTATTATTACAAATGCCTCATCACTATGCTTTGTTGTGTAGAACCTTGTTCCTCAGTAAGTGCCTCTTTTCAATAATTCATAATTATGCTTTATCATGCTTTAATTTACTGTGATTAATAGATCCCTCTACTCTTTGCTGGGCAGTTTTTCCTCATAGATAAAGATTAAAATTGGCCCACAACCCTCTAAGCATCAAGACATGAGGCGCCACCAGGACTGTCTCACACTCTTGTGGACAGGAGACATGCCAAAAATCTTTTATCCCATCTTTCTCTCTAACATTCCGTCTTAACATTTACGCACTTACCCACCCCCAACCTCTTTTCAACTCTTGTTCTCCACACATGCCTTAACCTCAAAACACTTACACAGACAGAAACAAAAGCTGCGGCTCCCTACAACTTCACCTAGCATGTGGCTACCCCCGCTGTTTGCAGACGTGGTATCTACCGAGAACGAGCAGTCACCTCCCCTCCCTAAGTCAGATTTGTCACCACTCCAAGGAAATACACTGTACCTTCCAGTCGAGTAAAGAAACTGTAGTTGCACTCTTCCAAATGGACGCCCACAGATACATTTAGGGGAAAAAAGTGCCAGGTTGTCTTTTCTGCAGGAGGTTGGCGTAGAAATTTCGGCTGACAAGTCATAACGAGAATACTTCTGAATCCTCCTCCCTCCTCTTTCCAATGTTTCAGTGGTTGGGGCCATGGCCTCTCAGTCAGGGTAAGAAATGCACGGCTAGTTGGCTGCTTTCCTTATTTCTGTTTGTGTCTGGAAAGAATAAAGCACATTTCTTAATTTTCACTACATTGTACAAGTCAGACTTAAATGTTTTGGATGGTCTAATTGGCTGTCTAACAGAATCCCAGACTTGTATTCATGGTGTTCAGATGTCCACCATTCTTCCCTTTTTTTTCTTTCGTTTGATTGTGTTAAAGACGTGGCCTGGCTGTTATGTTGTGAGTTAGAAAGAAACAAACAGATGAGCTGATTAATTTAGGTACAGAGTGAACTGCCTCTTCAACTCTACAGACTTTGACCTTTTCAGTCTGGCACACCATTGAACAATTAGAATACACGTAGCTGGTCACCACACGCTGATAATGATGTATGCCATTTAAATTCATGTTGTATAAGAAGTGATATGCTTAGGGAAATTCTGTCCTTGTTTTCAAATAATCTGCAATGCCTACCTTACTATGTTTGCAACTGATCAACTGTAGTGGCTGGGCCTCAGATTCAGGCTTGGCAAAAAAAATCAGACAAAGGCTCATTTATGATCTGTGCTTCTTAACTTTTGCTCTATGATATAAATTAAATATTATGTTCCGGGTGTTTACCAAACTGGGCACTAATGTGTGGTTTTTCCAGAAGGCCATATGTTAAATAGCAGCTGAAATTGTGAAATAGTGGTTTATGTCTTAATTGTAAAGCCAACAATTTTTGTTATGTTCCCCCCCCACACACACCTTGCACGGCATTACAAGGCACAGCAGAGTGTAGCAGGGCAACGATGAGCGTAGCAGGATGTGTAGCAGCACCACGGCGACAGCTGAAAACATGATTTTGGAGCCTCCCTGATCCAAGAAATCATGCTGGGGGGAAAAAAAGAACACAAGGACTCCGGGGAATGATAGAGGAAAGATAAAGGAGAGAGGACCCCCAGCAGTCTAAAACTATTACAGCGTAACTAAGAGAGAAAAGTTAATAAGGGAAGCCTGTTTGGGCTAGAACTCTCCCCTGTTGGATCAGGCTGTACTGCCCTGCCTCCCTCTAGTTTTATTATATTATTGTTTGTATGGTAAATTAATCAGACGACTATAAAGAGAAGCAGACAAGAAAAGGGGTGCCACGTCTGCGATTATACACCCTCCCCCGCCGGTCTAGGTGAACGTTACGACTCCTCACTCCCTAACTATAAGCTTTATCAAAGAGGAGAGTTTTAAGTTTACTCTTAAATGTGGTGACTGTGTCCCCCAAACCCAGACCAGAAGCTGATTCCACAGGAGAGGAGTAGGTCATCCAAGATTTTGTATCATTTATGCATGCTTGAAGTTTAGCTCGCTGACTGGTTTTGTCAAGCTTGATTGATAGATATAATTGAGTGTCATCTGCATAATAATGAAAGTTAATAGTATTTCCTAATCATACTGCCTAGAGAAAGCAGATATTAGAATAGAATTGGTCCGAGCACTGAGCCTTGTGGTACGCCATGGCCAGCTTTAGTGTATTTGGAGGATTTATCGTTAACATTAACAAATTAGCAAAAAATAGGACTTAAACCAAATTAGTGTGATTCCTTTAATGCCAACTAATGCAGTGTGGCATCTAGCATTAACTGGATCTGGGGCAGTATGACTGGGCTATCCCCTCTATAATGCTGTAGTAGTTGCTGTGTCATGTTAGACAGACTTTTTCCTCTGCATAAGATTTTTTTTCTCTGTCCCTGCTCTCTTAGCACACTGTAGCTTCTATCCACTGTATTGGACACAGTACACGTGTGTTGATACTTGGGGTAACCCGCAATGCAGGCAAAAGTACAGTTGGTTGGGTGCCTGGGCCGCTCACCTGGTAGGGCATACGCCCATATATATATGTGTGTGTGTGTGTATGTATGTATGTATGTATGTATGTATATATATGAGAGAGAGAGGTTTAAACCTTGACGCAGTGGCCGCGGGTTCGACAGCTACCCTTTGCTGCATGTCGTTACCCCTCTCTCTCCCCTTTCCTGTCTTCAGCTATCCTATAGAAATAAAGGCATAAAAAATGACGAAAGAAGTACAGTTGGATCAAAGTTATTCAGTAATCGGTAAGTTGAAATGGCCAACATGTTACTTGACAAGTTCTTGATTCTTATACAAAGTTCATAAACATATCTCATTGTTGTCTATAGGACTATTCATATTTACTTATCCTTAAAGTCATATGATTTCATTAAAACAAAAACTGGCAAACAAACATTGTTTAACTGGATTTTTGGCATGCTTCTCCGTATACATTGTTGAAGTTTTTAGGCTGGTTTAGTGCCAACTTAAAAACCGGTTGCGCTCCGAGGCTTAATCCATATTCACACAGTCACATCACGTCACCAAGTTTTTCCCATTTTTTTCCATTCAGGTACTTAATGTACTTTGATATTTATTCAAAACCAAAAGCCTGCTGACTTTGTCCTCCATAAAGAGGACTAGAAGGATCTTTGCTGGTGTCGGCTTAAATACGAACATGTTTGCTCCAGTATTGTTGAAACCATTAGCAGACAAACGAGTCTTCTGTCTGAATTTCTAAAGTGCTTTGCTCCACTATGACAGGGTGTAACCCCTTGTTCACCTAATAAAAACCAATAGATTGGGCCAATTAGTTGGCAGAATGTACATGAGCTGTATTTACAAAGGATTCTGGGGCTTTTGACCATTCAGCGCTGTGATTACAGTTGCCCATTCACACATTCAGCCCCACTCCAAAACTGACATTGACAGGCTTAGTAACAAATACATGTAGTACCAGCATACTAAATGCACCCTTGGTGCATTATCGTGTTGTTTGTCTATTTATCTAACCAGCGGAGTTGTAGTGACTGTCATGTTCAGGCCATGAAACACTTTTTTTATTGTTGTACCACAGACAGCATTTGTAGCATGAAAGACCTTCAAATGATACTTGGTACTTATCAGCTGGGCGGTAGAATAGGCAAAAATAACTAACATCAAACTGAATTTACTAGGATGTGGCTGGAGTAAATCTTCCACTCTGTCAGCTGTAATAGATAATTGTTGTCTGTAAATGGAGATCACTTGTAGCAAGTTTGTTATTGTGCCATTTTACTCCAACAGTGTCTGTTTAATTTAAGACAATGTGTCATCTACACTTTGTTCTTAGCTATGCTGAAAATAAAGACCAGAGATGATAACAGTTGGTTGTTGATAGTTGTTTGAATTATGGATAGCCTAAACAATGTTTTCTTCTTTTCTTTACACCACTGCTGATTAAACTGGTGTTATTGGTGGTCACAACAGTTGTGAGTGACCTTGGTCGCTTCCTGAACTGTGGTTCGATGTAACCTAGCTAAAGTGTGTAAATCACGTTGCCTTTTATGAATCATTACTCATAGTTTGGTGTTGTCGAGGATGTGAAACAGGCACTGGTTTTGGGAAGACTTTGGTTGGAAAATACTATTAGGACTAATAAGCTTATATGTAGCCTAGTTTGTCTGCCTTTTCACGTCTTCTTTGACTTTGCTGTGTGTAGTGTTTGTTCCCCGTTGTAAAAACAGTTTCCTCTTTGCTTCTTTTCATCTTTTCATTCATACTTAGTAAAGATTGAAAACACCCCTGTGGGTTGTTTATGATCTAGGAGGAGGCCGGGTGGTTGCTGTATAATCACACTCTGTCAACAGCCTTTAAGTCATTGTTGTCAGTGAAGCTTTCAACCAAAACTGGGAGGTGACGGCCGGCTGATTATTTGCTTGTTTCCAGTTTCAAAAGCTCTGTAGTTGCTTTCTGTTAAACAACGTGCACAACAGACATAACAGTTACATTTTGTACTTTGTCAGGTTGGTTGCTCCTCAATAAACACTAGGGTTGGGTACTTTTCGCATCTGAACCAATACTAGTCACAATACCGGTACCTGAAATTTTGTTCCCTGTACCCAACGGTACTTTTTTCCGTACTTTCCCTCTGTAATTAGAAAAAAAATCATTTCTGTTGTAAAAATAATTTCAAACCTATTTACTTAGAACATTATTTATTTAGAATATTTTACCCTGACAAAAATTCAACAAAAATAAAACCACTCCCTCTCTCCTCCCAAACCCGTCCCTTCAACTTATCAAATTGAACAATTAGTGTCTTACTCACTGTAATTTATTCTGATAGTTGTACATTATATTTTAGCCTGTTTTGTTTTCATCATGACCATTTTTTAATTGCTCTTTAACGTTTCATGTAAAGCACTTTGAATTGTCTTGTTGCTGAAATGTGTTGTAGAAATAAAGTAGCCTTGCCTTACAGCCTCAGCCTGTCAGTTAGTCCCCAGGGCAGAGAAACCACCGTTGTACCTGCTCGTCTGAGGAAGTGTAATGTCAACAGCACCGCGATTCCATTGCGACTGCTTTCGGCTCGTCGTTAGTATCATATCGCAGTGAATGGTGTCTGCGTGAAGTTTTGAAAAATACCACACGTGAAAGCACTTTTTTGGCATCGCCGTGACTCACTGTGACTTCGACAAAACTGCAGGGCCGACGTAGATTGTTCCGTCCGCACCTCTGCGTGCGTGTCTGTCAGGCCTCTGCTCTCTGTCAATATGCAGGGAGGACGGATAAGCTTGCGCTTACTTTCAGGTACTGAAATTTGGCACCGTTTTTACGTGAACCAATACTTGGTAGTACCAACGTGATTTGGTCCGCACCGGTAAAGGTATCGGGTTCGGTACCCAACCCTAATAAACCCACACTTGTTCTGTCCAAAGGCCCGTGTTTTAATACTCCCAAGTGGCGTCCAGCACAATATTTTTATTTAAAAAGACAATAACAGCGTTTTATCCTCTGGTAAAGGACACAGTTTTGTTACACATTCATGCATTCAGTGTTGGTCTCTTTGGGGTAAATCCATACATTCACTTACAAGGTTTGTTCCCTCAGATAGCTCGCTACTTTTATGTTGGGAGTACACACTTTATGCTCAGAAGGACAGGAAGGGCAATGATGTGTGTTTAGCAAACCGTGATTGAGCTGGAGGCTTCAAGATACAGTTCAATAGGATGTACGTTATTAATTAATTACCTTTTTATGTTCTTACTGAGATTTTCCTTTGCATGTTGTGAGTTTATGCTTTTACAGTGACTCCAAAAAACAAACGTTTCTATTTGAATGGTATATTTTTGAGCTAACAACCATACAAATTGTAGTTGTATGACAATGTTGAAAATGGCCATTAGTATTTTCCGCTGCTGTACACGTTTACATTGACCATCTGTACAAACAGATTATTTGCTGTAGAAGTAGGCTACTGCGCATTGTCTAGACTAGTCTAAGCCTATTAGAGACTACTTTCTCCACAGGTCATCTCTGTGCTCCCCTCTGTTCAGCATGTGTGGGGTTTCACTTATGATGGGCCTATTTGTTGTTAACCAAAAAACGGACTCAAAGTGGAGGGCAGATGACGGCTACCTGACTGTATGGTCTGGGTTGAATAGGTGGAAACTTGTACTGATTGGTTTTCATTTCTGGACCAAAGAATCACAGCAGGATAGTTAACTGAAGGGCTAATGTTGTTTAGTTGTTACCTCACTGAAATCTAAGTTTTAGGGAAATTCTTACAGACTCGTCAGATGTTTCAAGAACACTTTCATGATACTGCGTCTTTTTGATAGCCATCCTTGTAAAGCCACAAGATAAGAAGTCTACAGTCTCTCCTCGGCGTGTTTTTATGTTGACTTGTTGTTGTTCTGTTTGCGTTATTAGCAACATGAACCGTGAGGACCGGAATGTGCTCCGAATGAAAGAAAGAGAAAGGAGAAATCAAGAAATCCAGCAGGGAGGAGGAGAGGCCTTTCCAGCAAATTCACCTCTCTTCCCTGAACCCTACAAAGTGGTAAGTTTGCTTACCTATCATTCAGTGTTGACCTGTCATTGATTCGTCAGTTTAGAGTAATTTGTTGCAGTGACAGGAAGTGAGAACTGCACATACTACCTGGAGCGTTCATGTTAATACAGTTTTGTCAACACACATCAGTGTGTGAGAGTACACAATTCCAGAGTGTGCATGAACTCTGTCACACACACGTACACAGCGCGAAGATGGACGGTGGCTGTCAGGCAGTAACTAGTCTAGCATTTTCAGACCTATCTACAACGCAATGGAGTAAGGTCTGGCTACACCACACATACGTTCTTGGATAGGAGAAAAAAACGCTCTGTTTTTTGTTTTTTTACATTTCGTTAAACCAACCATTACAGTCTTGGGCAGCACAAAGCTCCGGGTGCAGTGACAGTGGTCCTGCAAAATGCTCTAGGGAAGGAATTTTGTTTTGTTGGAACGTTTAGACCTGATTTAAAAATTCAAAACAAAAAAAACCTGCCACATTCAATATTAAATGATATTAACTGTATACACAATACATTAACGGGAGCTGTTAAGATTACGTAGCTGGATACATGGTTAAACGTAATTTGCTCTTATCAGTAGGGCTGGGCAATGTATTGATACTATATCGACATTGATATTTGAAGCTAGATCGGCTTAGATTTTGGTTATGTTAATATTGCGATATGACATAATTGTTGTCTTTTCCTGGCTTTAAAGGCTACATGACAGTAAAGTGATGTCATTTTCTTAACTTACCAGTCTGTTCCAGCTGTTCTATTATTTGCCTTAACCCACTTAGTCATTATATCCACATTATTGATGATTACTTATCTAAACTCTCATTGTGTAGATATTTTGTGAAAGCACCATTTATCATCCCAACAATATTGCCTCAATATCAACATTGATATATTTGGTAAAAATTGAATTGTATTTAATGTATTGTGATATTTAATTTTCTACATATCAATCAGCTCCACTAACCAGTGTAATGCCGTGTGTACTTCGTACATAGTAATCCACCCATCAGCCCCAAAATTTCACAGTTAGAGAGGGGAAATGGAATAAACATATTCTTTGTAAATCTTTACAATCATTCCCCGAAAAAAACAAAGCAGGCATGCCTTACTGCGCGATCCAAATTTTCTTCAAAACCCACCTTTTTCAGCGTGTAGCTTGATACCTAAAGTTTGTTTTTATCGCAGCGAACAGTTTGAGAACTGCAACACACAGAGAGCTGAAGGCGAGGGACATCATGCCCTGGATGTCAGGCATTTATCCTTGAAACATACTTCCGTTGATCCAGACTAGGAGGTACAATGGTGTCCCAAAGTGGTGTTGGGATTTAACGCTCACAGGCGACCTAACCGGCAAAACGTACTGCGGAATAC
>NC_045745.1:18887575-18909278 GCF_008692095.1 Etheostoma spectabile | reverse complement strand
CATTTAATAATTGGGATGGCCAGCATTTATTTTAGGACAGTTTAAATTGTATATCGGGATAGTTTGGGAGGGTGATGAAAAAAAGTTAGAGACCTGCACATTTTTTTAAACATCATAGCTATATCTTTTTTTATATTTTTATTTGCCTGCTTGGCTGCTAAAGGCACACTTTATGTAATATTTGTTTGACTTCATTTCTATACTAAAAAAACAAACATATAGTTGTAATTAATGAAAAGAAAGATTTTTTTTTTTTTTTTTGGTCATAATGACCTTCAGGATCCTGCGGTCTTGGTTTTGTTAGTAGTTTGTGTCATAAAAGCTTAATAGAGCAAACTCAAGAAATGCTTTTATACCCATGAGGGACATGTCTTAACAAGCGCTACTTTTTATCAAGATGATCTTGCACAAATTCCAAGCTGGCTGAACGGTGTTCAACATAATATTGGCTTACATTAATCAGAGGTTTTAGAAACTATCTGATGGCTTTTCAAACATTTGTTGGCTTAAATTAAATAATGGTTAGCTGTCAGAGAGTCAGCCAGTCATTGACTAACTCCGCACAAGATGCAAAAGTGTTGGTTGACTCCTCCCCCCCCCATGTCTTCCTCCTGTGCCCAAAGACATGCATAGATGTAGGCCAGCCAGCTCCCACCCTGACAGTATAATTGTAAAGAGGATTTGAGTTCTCTGAACTGGTCTAATCTTTGCCACTAACCAGATTTGAGCAAAGGTAAGTGGCTCGTCTCCTTAGCTAGAGTTGGCCATCAAAGAGGCAGAGAGGAATGTGTCCTGACAGGTTGGGAATAGAAAGGGACCAGAGGTGAGTGATGAGTGCTGGCCCGTGTGTTTTGTACCACAACAAAGTGAAAGGTAAAAAGCTGACTTTGAAGAAAAAAAGGCCTTGACCTTTTCACAGGAAAAAAGCAGTCTTCAGAAACCTAGTACAAACTGACTCAACAAATGTTGAAAAAGCCAACGGTTTAAGTCACTGGCCTTTCTACACTTTGTATCTCTTGTCTCTTGCTTGAGTCTTATGTAAGCTTCAGTTTGACTTTTTCCACCCTGTCATGCTCCACTGAGTGGAAGTTTACTGTGTTCTGCATTAAAGGCCATGTGTGCACGCAGCTGCAGCTGCGGCCTCCCAGATGTAGACCAGCAAAGCAGCAGTAACATTTTATGGTGCTGAGTTCACAGAGCTGCACAGAATGAAGTGCACAAAATTATCTGTTGAAAGTTAAACTGTGATAGTGGTAAATTTGGTGATACACGACAGTATACTGCGTGTAATGTTTACTGTACACTATATTAATACATATTGTGATTTTGATTATCAAGTAGGCCTTTTTAATGGTGCCACAATCTATTTGTTTGTGTATATATGAATATATTATACAATTTACTTACTCCAGTCTTCACTCTGTCAGCTCTGAAAAATGTACACTAAATTCTATATTTTACCAAATATTAGTTGTGCTTTATTTGGTTAACATTGGAGATAGCTTGTAATTTACTGTGATGCAATGTTCGAAGTGAGGTTGGAAAGGATTGTTCCTGGCCAGCAGGGAAGTACTGCCTCCGGACCAGAGGCTTTTTGCAGGGGAGGAACCAAAAGTCTCTGTAACTCATATAACATGGAGGTGAAGTTCCTGAATACGTAAACAGGCTAACTGGGAAACTTTCTGCAGACAAAAGGGCTTTACGATGCAATACAGCACAATGCAAGAATGTTTCATTAAACATTCTTATTTTTACAGACTGTTTTTCTTCTGCCAACACACCACATTGTTGCAATTTATGTCTCTGTAAACAATGAATTTGTTGAACAAACTGTAATGATTCAAGGTCTTTCTAATTAACCTTAAGCACTTTTTTATACTTAATTGTTTTTAGCTTTATTAGCCAACATGTGCCAGTATGTGTGATAAGCCATAATATCAGCCATTTTAAACTACTTGTATTAAGTACTTGTAATTACAAAAAACAAAGGATATTCCTATTTCACTGGTGGTTTAATACAATCATAACAAAGCACATAATTTACGTTAATAGAAGGTAGTGGCGTGCGTGTTAGGACCACGCTAGGTACATTTCCTGCTACAGATAACCGCATGTTTCCTCACCCTGTGTGTGTGAATCCGTCAAACAAAATCCAGGTCTGAGGCTTCATGTGAAACTGGATATTCTGCACAGACTGTTACGGGCTGATTGCAAGCAGGTCGGCTGGAACCTGTGGCCTCAGTGATTGATTAACCTCTGTGTTGGAACTATGGGTAGACTCTTATCTGTGTTCACAGATGGGTGTGAACTAATCTGGGCCCAGTTTGAACAAGCTAACACTGTGATTGGCTCATTTGAATGTTCAATGGATTATTTTCTCAATGTTCAGTCAATAATTTTTTTAATATAAAACTGGTGGCACATGGTTTAGGATATAATTACTTTATTTCTTTTGTCAGTTGTATATCTGCATTTCAATTATGCTAATTTTGCATTTAAGATTTCTTTGTTGTAAGCAATTAACCCAAGTGTTGAACCTGTGCCCATAATGACTGTTTTCTCTGCCCCCTCTTCTCTCTTCATTTCTCTCACTTCATTTTCATTTTCTTCTATATTCTTATTTTCTCAATGATTTTTGTCTCTGCTTTCTCTATTCTCTCTATTTCCTTCATCACACTTTCCTCTCTCCCACCTCTTTCCCCTTTCTCTGCTTCTCTCTTCAGTCCAGCAAGGAAGATAAACTGTCAAGTCGTATTCAGAGCATGCTGGGCAATTACGACGAGATGAAAGAGCCGATTGGTGACACACTTCCTAAGCTTGGCGGTAAACCTTCTAACAGCTCCTCGTCCTCTGAGGAAAAATCGGGTCCACCTTTATTTGGCGGGGACCAGCGCGGCGTCGGTAGCGGTGGCAGCAGCCAGAGCAGCAAGTGGACTCCTGTTGGCCCTGCAGCAGGTGGATCTTCATCCCAGTCCCAGAAACGCTCTGGACTCCAGGGCGGGCACAGTAGCCAGAGAGGCAGTGGCAGTAGTGGCAGCAGCAGCAGTAGCCAAAGACACGGAGGGGAGGTGCGGGAAAAGAAGTCGAGTAAACACAGCGGAGGGTCAGAGCACTCAAAGTCACACACATCTAGTCCAGCCAAGGGCTCTCTGAGTTCCTCTGGCAGCAACAGCCACTTGCGGAGCTCCTTGTCTGCCGAGCAGCATCACAGCAAGGAACGCTACCGTTCCAAGTCCCCACGAGACAGGGAGGCCAACTGGGACTCTCCCTCACGGGTTCACACCACCTTCCCCACTGGACAGCACTCGAGTCAGGCCTTTCCCCCGTCTCTCATGTCCAAACCCGGCTCCATGCTGCAGAAGCCCACAGCGTATGTGCGGCCTATGGACGGCCAGGAAACTGCAGAACCCAAGAGCTCACAAGCAGAAAGCTATAGTGGACAGTCACACAGCAGCACCATGGGAGAGATGAAGTCTAACAGCAAGGCCTCACTTTCCAAACTCAAGATCCCCTCACAACCTGTAGAGGTAAGGCTTATCCACTGGCTTTCTATTAAGGGGACGTACTGTGTGTTTATGTAGCACTTGAGATATAAATCTATAGTAGCAGAAGTTGCATGTAGAATATATATAGACTTAGATTGGCAGCACAGTGTTAATGTTTTGAGCACATATTCATTATGATGTAATAATAGAAAAGATTACCTTGCAGCATGGTAACACTTGGTCTGTTTGAACTCTGTCTCATAAAATCCCTATTGAATGACTCATGCTATTCAAAATGCAAGCAGCCTCTCACCTGCTGGACTGCCATCATGTTGTTTATTGACACATGTTAAACTACATGCTTCTGTCTTTAGGGATCAGGTGACGCCAACTGTGTCGATGAGATTTTGAAGGTACGTATATAATTGGCTAAAAAAGACCATTATCAAGCGAACAATTTGTCACGAGGCCTGTTGCTTGAGTCAGTTCAAGACCATTGCGCATTACTAACACCAACTCATTTTCTCTTTTTTCCCCTTGTGTTTTTTCTTTCTCTCAGGAAATGACTCAGTTGTGGCCCCCTCCGCTGACAGCCATCCACACCCCCTGCAAAACTGAGCCCTCCAAGTTTCCATTCCCCACAAAGGTCTGTCCCTGTTTTTACTGTTTGATTCATATTATTTTGTGTCATAATGAATTAATAAGGCTAAAATGATTTGTGTACGTTGGCCAAAAGACCTTGCATAGCACATGCAACCAATTCAGAGAAACATTTCTTGACTGCCTAATTGAAACTATAAAGTGATGTGACCAGTGACCAGTTAATCAGTCAAATGAACACCAAAACTGACTGAGAAGTGCTTGAACCTCCATAGTGCTTGTATGTAGATATAAACAGCCACAAACTCAAGGACAAAAAAAATCATTTAGAATAGATTATTTTTCATTAAATCATTGATTGTTATCAGATTTGACACACACATTTTATGGCTTCCTGAAAATGATTCAGAATGGCTTTTTTTGTTTACCTCAGGAGCCTCACCCTTTTCCAAGTGGACACAGTAAGTATCACACGTATTTCTGATTCAAACAATAGATTTACAAAAAATAATGTACTGTATTTATATATTTTTTTATACGTATGTTTATATATACATATTGCTCATTCATTTTGTGTGTTTTTAGAGCGAGGTAGTTCTTCCAAGAGCTCCAGCAGCCACCAGTCCAAAGCTTGCGATGAGCAGCCCACGTAAGTGCTTCATACTTTCCTCCCTTTATCTTTTTTCATCACAACCCCATGTTTGTAAAGTTCCTAGTATTGATCCAGACAACAAAGAATAAAATAAAACAAATAGTTCTGATAAGGTAAAAAGCTTTAAGGAACCAGACATGCATAGATGTCTTCAGTAAGTTATGTAGACATAGCCAGCAATCTCAAACTGCAGCAATTACACTGCTGTAGTAAAATACAAAGATTTAATTCAGGCTCATTCCTGTATTTCAGTATGTTGGAAGATGACCTGAAGCTCAGCAGCAGTGAGGACAGTGATGCTGAACAGGATTCTGCAAAGAACGCCTCAAGGAACACATCTGCAAGGTAGCAGAAAGCATAGTAAAATTACTTTTGTGAAATTTTAGTGGTAGAGTTTTAGTTGCGACTGCGTCAGGTAGATGTTGACTCCAGCTAAAGTTGAGGTCACAGTGGTTTTGTATTGGCTTGCATTATAGTTCAAGGTGTTTGACTTTCTTGTTATTTCTGTCATTTTGTATCTTGTGTTCCCTTATGGATGGTGCAATCCAAAAGCATCACAGCGGATGGCCTCAGGAATTAAAATAAATTGTTACCTCAGTGGCACAGTCAAGTAAAGGATTATATTTGCAGGATTTCTGGGTTGCATTATATTTACATGATTTGTTTTTGGTCATTGACTATTAACTGAATAAACAGCTGATGTTGGGTGTTTTTAAAACCTAAACAATGGGGAATTGTTAAAGAAAAAAACCATATTAAGTTCGGAATTATTGCTTTTTTGTTTGTTCAGAAAGCCACATTAGAATCTGACAGTACAGCTTTTGGATCAATCTGGTCCTTGTTGCTGCAGTAAGTGGTTGGTTAGGGTGTCTGTGCAGAGTGGTGTGGGACCTCGGGATAGCATCAATCACAGCTGAAAAATGTGCAAATTAAAATTCAAGTATGAAGACCAGCTATATGTAGAGGTTAAGAATAATCCTCAGCTATAAGTGTTGCTGTCTATTGTCGAGAGATAAGCAGCGTATTGAACACTATCAATCTTCACATGGAGCAAAGATGTGTCCATGAAATTGAAGACAAGATTTTAAACACAGAACACGATGGGAGTGTTTGCATGCATCCTCCATTCTGTAAAAAATAACTGAAAGTGTGCTGCATACCTTTTGCACACAATATAAGGCTGTTTGACTCTTTTTTTTTAACAACAGCAATAACAGTGAAGTAGCGGACCAATCGAGGGATGACTCAAGCAGCCACAGCGGCTCAGAGAGCAGCTCAGGCTCCGACAGCGAGAGCGAAAGCAGCACGACAGACAGCGAAGCCAATGATCAGCCGCGGCCCGCCTCTCCAGAGGTAATGACTTCCCAGTTACTTTGTACAAAGTTATAGTGCAATTTAGGTGATTATGATTTGGTACTTAATCAACCATTATTTTCAATTGCACTAACTGTACCTTGCTTTGTCCACCCTTTTTTTTGGTTGTAATAGTTACAAGACAGTCATTGTATTTTCTTCTGGCCACAATACCATCTTTTTATTATTTTATTTTAATGTTTGTCAAGGTTTCATAATAATTTTCATTAACTAACACATTCATACAACTGTGTGCTCTGCTTCCCCTTCAGCCTGAACAACCCATGGCCAACAAGTGGCAGCTGGACAACTGGTTCAAGAAGGCCAAGCAGTTCTCCCCAGCCTCTCCAGTGGACAATAATATTCCAACCAAGTGCAAGAAGGAGGGCAGAGATAACGGCTCAGGACGTGGCTATAGTAGTCAGGGAGGGAGTTCAAAAGACTCAGCGGCACCGACCCCAAGCAGGGACCTACGGGCAGCACAGAAGGGGGCAGAGGGTGGCCGTGGCCGGCAAAAATCCCCCGCCCAGAGTGAGGGTGGCACAAATCCGCGAAGGATTGTGGGTAAAAAACAGCCTAAAAAGTCTGAGAAGCCCCCAGTTGTGGAGGAGCCCAAGGGAGGTCTGAGGGTGGAGAGTGAGCCAGCTCCAGAGATACCTCCTCATCGGCCCAAAGCTGCTACCAAGGGTTCCCGCAAACCAAGCATCAAAAAAGAACCGAAGTCCTCGCCGAGGCCCACCGCAGCTGCTGTCACCACTACTGCAGATAAACGCAAAGCCAAGGCACCCACCAAGCCTTCCCAGAAATCTCGTGAGTTTGTCGATACAGACTCTTCATCGTCAGACTCTGAGGGGAATGACAGCATCCCGTCATCGTCGCAGACACCCAAGTACACGGAGAGTATCAGGACCCCTGTGTGTGTGTTTTCGCCAATGGAAGAAAAAGAGTTGTTGTCTCCACTCAGTGACCCTGAGGAGCGCTACCCTGCAAGGCAACCTCAGCAGCAAGTGTTACTAGTGAAGATAGGTTAGTCGAAGCTGCTTATAAGGCGAAGAAGTCTTATAATATAACACAAATTCTGTATTCTGTGCAATTGTTTTACACTTGTCTAGCTGGAGTGCACACTCCTGAAAAGGTTCTTTTCTCTGGACAAAGTAACCCGTACCCTTCCCTTTCCTTCCCATTTCCTATAGATCTCAGCTTGCTGTCTAGGATCCCAGGGCGGCCCTACAAGGAGCCTGTAGAGATAAAAGTGGAGAGGGACGACTCTCAAGATAGAGACAGCAAAGACTTCAGCAAACAGAACTCTGAGAAGAGCTCTAGTAAGGCAAAGAGGAAACACAAGGTATACGACTTGATAAAGAAAATTCCTGTCTGTGTTCTCTGCTGTGATCTTTAAATTTATTTCCCACTTTAAGAAGAGTAAAAGAATAGTGGCCGGTGCCTACTACAAGACTTAAGCCCTGATTTTTCCAGATTTTTTCCAGTTGGGTGACCCCCCACCATACAGGTTTCCATCAAAGCAACAAAAAAAAAGCCTTTCTGACGATTGACAGTTGATACAATTTTGGTTGAGATCCAGATCTTGAATTTCTGCCATTAGACGATTATGCATTTAAAAAAAAGTCATAGCTGTGAAACTACCAGACAAAGAGACTTACAATCTAAGTGATATGAGTTGGGAAACCATTAAAGGTTGGTGGAAGGTTGTACTGTACCTTTTGTAAGAAATCAAGTTCTAAGTTACACATTTCTTTGTCTTCAAAGCACTTTCTTCTGTGGCATTTACACACAAACACTAATAAATTCTTTAATGTGTTTCTGCAATCTTTGTATGTTTTAGAATGATGAAGAAGGCACCAAGCCAGAGAGCAAGCGATGCAAGCTAGAAGAGAAGTCCCTATCTAATCATAAAAACAGCAGTAAAGAGTGGGTATTCTTCTTTTTCCTTCTGATTATCATTTACAGTAAAACCTTCTGCGCACCGGGAACACTCGGAGAGACATTAGTACTTGATGTCTTTACGGGCTAAAAAAAGCTTTCCAGATTTATTTTTCTTTATTCTTACAATTTTAAGAACCCCTCTCAACTCTAATGAGCCCCATAAAATTAAAGTATAAAGGCTCAGTATCATGGCTTGTTTGTTACATTGCGGCCTTCAAAGCTGCACTTTTAACCTTTATTATAAGGACATCTCTGCTATAATCCTAATGTGGATCTTGAAAGTTAATATTTATTCTTTTGAGTGTTAATATTTTATGACATGAGTACAGTACTGTAACAAAGCTTGTCCGTTTAAATAATAAATAAAAGATGTGTTGAAATGATGATTCATGTCCCACCAGGTCTAAGAGGTCTTTGGAGAAGAAAGAGGAGCCTGTCCCCTCTCCTTCCATATCAGGTCTTCAGCGGACGCCCAAGGCAGAGCATCCGAGTCGAAAGAGGACAGTCAGCCAGTCCTCCACCTCTTTGTCCAGCGGGACAGGAAGTGGAAAGGAGGGAAGCCACAGTACCAAGGGCAACTCCACCTCCAAACACAGAAAAGGAGAGGACAAGGGACGCAGCACACGCGATGGCAAGGTGAGTGTGCGTTACCTTCTCGCTGGGCATTTGCTGTTGGTGTGAGTACCTGGCAAGCATTTTGGACAGTGGGACGTGCAAGTGCTGTCTTTCATCATGTTTGTCAACTGTGCAGTGTTTCCCCTGGGTAACTTAAATTACTAAGCACGCATGAAAAACGAAACAAAAAACATGTTTCTGTGGGATTAAAGGAGTTCTTAATGGTTGAGAACATAACTTCTATATGGTCTATATATTGTATATGTCTAATAACTATAGAACCAGAAATCTTTATACTTTTAGACACCCTCAAGCTCACCCTTTTCTCAATTTGTTTTCCCTTTACTTCAAACACCAGGCCCCTTTTTCCTGTAACTTTATTTCCCCTTGCTTGCTGTCTCTGCAGGAGAAATCCTCAAAGGGCTGCGATAACCAGCTGGCTGTGCTTCCACTCTCGACGGACGGCTCCAAGTCTCAAAGATCCAAGCTGGTGTTTGAGGACAGGTAAGAGGAGCTCTTTCCACTATGGATAACCCCTCTGCAGGGTATGCAGGAAGAACTGCTGTGGGGATCTAGGGTTGCCTTTGATGCATTAAGCTGCAGGAGGTTGGGGAGGTCATGAATAGATGTGCCTGCATGCAGGAGAGATGATGTAAATTTCCATTTTAAAAGGCTCTCTGTTGGGAATCTGTGTCCTTTGCATACAGAGGTAAAGAAATATGGTCTTGCCTTTTATTGTTGTCTGTTGTTTAAAGCTTTGATTTAATGAAAGCAAAAGGATATTGTTGTTGTTGTTGTTATGATGTTTAGTTTCCAGGTCTGTGCTAAGCGTGAATGTATGCAGAAACTGAGCCATTACAGTGTTGGGGCTTTTTTTTAATGGTTCAAAGAAGTAATGAAATTAGTTTGACCTGTTAAAATTTTGTTTCAGGGTCCATTCGGCAGATCACTACTTACAAGAGGCCAAGAAACTTAAACACAATGCAGATGCACTGGTAAGAGTGGCACCCAAATGCCTATGTACATACGTAATCGAGATGCTAAAGTGTCAGTTGCTGCATGCAAAGCAGTGAGGGGAGAGGGTTGTTGTTTAACAAGGTCTAGACCTTTTAATGTAAAACAACATCCTGTTGAGGTTTTGCATCGAGATTAATGATAGATGGAGGAACACATTTTGAGTTTTTAATATATTTCATTTTATTGCTGACATTTATGTGATTGTATTGTATTTATTGTATTGACTGGGACATTTACCTCAGACACAACGTTTTCAAAGCCCTTTTTTTCTCTGTGCTCTCACAGTATTTGAGCATAATGTCCAAAAAGCAAAAAAACGGGTCGCTGAAAGATGAGCAGGTGACTATATTTAACTGCAGATCTGGTATCAGTTACTTACCTGAGGATAATGAGATACCTGTCTCAGCTGCATGGCATTTCCACCCAAAATCCTTGAACCTGTATTGTGTTGCTGCTGTTATGAATTCTGTAATTTAAATACAAAACAGAAAATAACTTCTACATAAAGACAAACACACACACACTATTGAGGAGAACTAAGCAATTACATTTCTTTGTGTTCTCTTAAAAGATATTTGACGTTATATCCATTAAGTATGCAATTTTCAATTTATTTATAATGTGCCTGGATTACAATGTATTAGCCCTATTATGCTATACATTCAATCCAGAGGCCAACACAACATAATTGAGCTGTTGTTATTTAACTTAAAGAGGTTATGTATTCCACACCAAATCGTGTACAAACCATGTCAGTTATATAACGTGGCCATGCAAAAAACCATGTCAAATTTCAAAGTCATGTAAACAGGCTTTAGTCATGCACTGCTGAGGCAGTTTCAGAAAGAAATGCAATATTGGACTGGTACATGCTCATTAACTTGGGATGCACCGCTAACAGAAAATGTAATTTTTGTTGTGTCCCTGTTCACTCTTTTGCAGTTGGACCGTTTTGAGAAGGCAGTTTACTACCTAGACGCTGTGGTATCTTTCATTGAATGTGGTAATGCTCTGGAGAAGAGTGCCCAAGAGGCAAAGTCTCCCTTCCCCATGTATGCTGAAACCGTGGAGCTTATCAAGTAAGGACACATAAATACCTTTTTTATTATTGTCACAATTTAAAGGGGAACTCCACAGATTGCACACATCAAAGTCTGTTTACCGGTCTTAGATAGTACTACTGGATATGTGAATGAGCGTATAACCTTGGAGTGTAGAGTTAGAAAGAAGTGATGACACACCCAAATATCCAAATGACCTGTCTGTGGTCGATTTGCATTGTGGGCAATGTAGGTAAAAGGTTTGTGACAAGGAAGAAGGTTTTTATTATTTTATTTTTATTATTAAACTGCCATTGTGAGTCCATGTTATAGAAGTGCTCAATCAGTGTTCATAGTACTCTTTTAAACAAAAGTCAGTGTATTAAATGCATATGCAATGTTCTATAATGACTTAACAGTTGGTTCTTCTAGAAATTAAACATTTGTTGTGTCTTTGTGTTTAGATACACTATGAAGTTAAAAAGCTACCTGGCCCCAGATGCTACTTCAGCAGACAAGAGGCTAGCTGTGCTTTGGTAAGTATGCTGACTGACATCCAGCTATGGATTTCATGTTTAAGATGTGTCATCCTGTCCTTAGCCATCAACTGAAAGTACTCAAAATCCTTGCTCTTTGATTGAATGAGAGTGGTGTATTTAAGGAGTCCACCTGTTTCTGGTCTTTGCAAGTTTAAGATCAATATTTCTTTTTCCAGCCTGCGATGCCAGTCTCTCCTCTACCTGCGGTTATTCAAGCTGAGGAAAGACAGTGCACTAAAATACTCCAAAACTCTCACGGAACACTTAAAGGTACTTTTAAAGATGAAATCTACGTTTACTTGGTAAACCTTCAGAACCAAAGGAACAACATAAAATTTCCAGGGATGTCATTTTCTTTCTTTCTGTGAATGCGTAACCTGCTGTCTACATAATGTTCTTCCCTTGACTTTGTTTGACAGAATTCTCTGAGTAACACCCAGGCTCCCTCTCCTGGAATGGGAAAGTAAGTCATGTCCCCCTTTGCTGTACGTAAAATTGCTGTACGTAATTTTGAAGGAGACAGCTATTTCCCGCACACGTGTTAAATGTTGAGAGAAAGTACTGCAAACAAGTTTATTTTCACAACGGTTAAAGGTTCAATTTTGTTTTACAGATAGTTAAGATACAGTGGTGCTCATAAGTTTAGGAACCCACGCTAAAGTTGACTAAAAAGAGGAATAAAAAAATCATCTTTTGTAAATTGATCTTAAGGCCTTAATTTAAAAAAATAAAAATCATTGTGAATGAATAATGTATTGTAAATAAATAAATGTTTTCCTTAAAATACAGGGGGGCATAAGTATACACCCCCCTATGTTAAATTCTCATAGAGGCAGATATTTTATTTTTTAAAGGTCAGTTGTTTCATGGATCCAGGAAACTATGTGTCCTGATAAAGTTCCCTTGGCCTATGGAATTAAAATAACCCCACATCATCAACTGAAATAAAACCATGCCAATCTCTAGGTATGGTGAACCCTAACCCTTCACCATACATACAGATTGGCATGGTTTTATTTCAGTTAGCTTTATAGCTGGTTTGATTTGCATTGAGAGATGATCTTATGGAATGTTCCCCAGGCCTATCTTTATGTATGGTGAAGGGTATGTGATCATGTGGGGGGGCTATTTTAATTCCAAAGGTCAAGGGAATTTATCAGGATGCATAGTATCCTGATCCATGAAATAACTGGCCTTTAAAAATACAAATCTGCCTGCCTCTATGGGAATTTAACATAGGGTAGTAGTATAGTGTCTATACTCATGCCCCCTGTATTTTAAGGAAGAACAATTATTTATACATGATACATTATTCATTCACAAAGAAAATGTGTGTGCTTAAAGGTTGGATCTTTCCACATTTTTTAATTAAGGCATTAAGATCATTTTCCAAAAGATTTTTTATTTTATTTCTCTTTTCAGTCATATTTAGCATGGGTTCATAAACTTATGAGCAGCACTGTAACTATTGTTCTTTTATTATATTATTCTTATTCTTATTATTCTTCTTATATATATTTTTTTGTATTTTTTTGTTGAAAGCAGTACCTTTGCCACTGTTGCTGTAATTTCACCTGTTTTAACATCTTGTTGTAAAAAAGAGTTTGAAGCTCTTGAGTCATACCGGGTAGCAATTACGTAACTACTGCTATCAAGCATGATAACCCTAACTGTGGTGTTTGTTAAGCCATCTAAAAATAACTTGCCATAGACCAAACTGTTTCCATACCAGTTCCAGCACTTTCAATACCATGTCTGCTTGTTTCTGTTTCCTAACGCAGCAAGGCAGCGGGTATGCCCTCGCCTGTGTCTCCGAAACTGTCACCTGGCACGGCCGTCGGCTACTCGGCAGTCGTCAGCAGCAGCAGCAGCGCCAGCTCTTCTGTGACCATACCTCAGCGTA
The DNA here is from genome assembly GCF_008692095.1 of Etheostoma spectabile. Lineage (NCBI taxonomy): Eukaryota > Metazoa > Chordata > Actinopteri > Perciformes > Percidae > Etheostoma > Etheostoma spectabile. The sequence goes on along the minus strand of NC_045745.1, from coordinate 18,896,130 downwards.
TCCACCAGATGGCTGCCAGCTATGTTCAGGTCACCTCCAACTTCCTGTACGCCACCGAGGTCTGGGACCAGGCGGAGCAACTATCCAAGGAGCAGAAAGGTAAACTACCTTTTAAACAGACCGTGTTTTGGGACAAATCAATACATCATTGTAATAATGGCAGCAATGAAAAGGGGAAATTCCCTACACATGACAATACAGCAAAGTAAAGTTATCTGCATTAAAACACCAGGGTCTCATTTAAAATGCTCTAATATTATAGCATTGTTGTTGCATAAAAGTCTTGAGTTGAAGTCTTTTAAGCCTTTGTTGCTGAGATGTGTTGCAACTTTTCTCCATTATTCATTGAACCGAGTAGTTGATCTTCAGGAAATTGGTAGCAATTTTGTAAGTCAATTGTTTAAGTCATTTATTAAACAAATATATGCCGGTTTCAGCTTCTCAAATGTCAGTATTTGTAAACATTTAATTGAAATGTAATATCTATGTTTTCAACTTTGGTCATAACAAGGTATTTTAAAACATCGGTGGGAAATTGTTTTTTCATCATTTTCTGACAATTTAAAGAAGAATAAATAATACTAAAAATACACATGATCTTGCTTGTCACACCTTGAACTTTTCGGTGGCCTTTGAACTGACCCTGACTCCTCTCGCTGTGTCTTGGTTCTTCCAGACTTCTTCTTGGAGTTGGACAAGGTGATGGGTCCTCTGATCTTCAACACCAGCAGCATGACAGAACTGGTGCGTTACACACGGCAGGGCCTCCACTGGCTGCGTCTGGACGCAAAGCTTATTCCCTAGCGAGGACTGGTTCGCTGCATGCTGCTTCCACACAGACACACATGCACCTCAGCCTCTTGTGTTCAGCAACATGTGCTCAAAGACACACAGGCATGCCCTCTCAGACAGACACCTATACAATGATGTACTGTATGCACACACAAACAGTCCACCTCTGGTCCTCCATGCGTGCAAACACACATACACACACACACACATACACACACAAAATATGAACTTTTCAGACATATCTCCAACACTGTGTCCATTTTCTACACCAGCTTGCCAAAAACACTGAGCAATCTAGAGCATCTCACACCGTCAACAGCAGCACACAGGGAGAAGCATCGAAACTGCAGCACAGGAACAAAAAGAGCTTATCGCCATGCTTCATATATCAGCATTCTTACAATCTTTGAAGGCCATGTTTTTATCTCTTTGGCATGGAAGCACTGGGTGAATAATTTCTTACGAAAACGCTTAACAATGGGGTATGGTTTTTAGGCTACTTTGGCTTTTAACTTTTTATTTTACTTTCTTTCACCAAAGTACCTCCCATAAACACCAAAGGTGCTTTAAAATGAAGGTTTCTCTTTATCATTTTTGTGCCTTGTATGTGAGCGACAGGAAAACAAACAGCCACCACTCATATCTTATAAACTGATTTATTTTCCCTCTTTTTCTTGGTATTGTTGTTACAACTCATTTTATGCATTTTGCAGTTAACGGAAGCTGCTAACATTTATGTTTTTTATTGCAGTCTTTCAGTTAACACATTTTAGAGCAAAGATGGCATTAGCTACAAATTAAGCTTCATTACACCATCTTGATTTATCTTTCCTCAGAGTCTCTAGGCGCTAACACTTAATCATAGAGCATACCCACACGATTTAAGGACGGACTGTAGGAATAGCCACTGTGCACATCAGATTCTGACACACACATATTTATAAATGTTCTCTTTATCGATCAATGTATTTATTTTTAACAGTGTCATTTTCCGAAATCATTAACTACTTTTAGTTGTGCTAGAAAATTGAATGTTGGTCAGTTTGTTTAAACCACTGTGGTCTGGTTTGATGCAAGGAGCAGCATGGCCTCCAGGGGCCGCTAGCGGGGGCTTTTAGTCTCCTGGCCTTAATACAATTGATCATGTTAAGGTTCTCTCTAAGAGATTTGCTGTCTTTGAAGCTCCATAGTATGAGTCTCTTCCTATGAAGTGTTTTTACACTTGTAGCCAAATTGTTTGAGAAATGTGCTTGAGGAAGTCACTTCCAGACAGTGCTAATGTTTTTTTGATCCCCTTGTTTGCTCAGAGTGTATTTTTCTAAGGAACAGCAGGGAGTGTCTCAAGTATTGAAGATCATTTCCACATGCAGTTATTTACATTGCAGTTTATAAAGACTGGGCCTGAATTGACCACTAATTTGGCACAACAAAAGCTAATTCATCCGGAAGGAACGATTATGAGAGGCAAACTTATCAGTGTTGCATTTATAGAACAAAGAGTTTTAAATCTATCATTATATATTTCAAAAAGAAGAAGTATAACGGCCAAAATAGATTTTATTTATATAGCAAGCAGTTGTTTTTTTCTTCCTCTGGCCAAACAGAAGTATAACTTTTCAAATGCATTCTTTTAAAACAGGGTTGAACCAAGGGTTATTAGATGCAAAGTATTTCTATATGTAATTTTTCCTATTTAAATTTTAATCCCACTTGTGTTACAAGACGGTAGATAAGAAACATGTCAACTAGTTGTTAGGCTGGGTAAAAATGACAGAGTAATAGTGACTTTTGAATGAAGACGTTAATATTACACCCATGATTTCATGATTTCACTTGACATTTGGGCGTTTGGTATTGGCCAATGACATAGACTGTCTTTGTTTGTTTTTGTTCTAGGCCCACTCCTCACTAAAACATGCTGGAAATATGAATGCCTGGGTCAAATAGTATTCATGAGAACTTTCATTGGGTTGTTTTGGTTGATGGTAGATGTGTTTGGACAAGAGGAAAGTGACAAAGTTTCAGACCTATAACAGTCTAACTTTCTGGCACTTTTCTTCCATTTTCAAACATTAATTTGGTGCATTGACACTTCATCTTACACCTTTTTCATCTCAAGACAAAACACATCTTAAGAAAATTACTATTTGGCTCAGGTTTAACTTTTTTATTTGGACGTTTTGTATTTTCTTTCCTTCACTGGCTCCCTAACCTTTTATTGTAGGAGGGGATACTGTTATTTCTTCTGGCACTTGAAAAAGAGAAAGCCAGAGGAGGTATTATTTTAATCTATGCAGGATTTTTACAACAACAAAAAAAGAATCCGTTTCTGTGAAAGAACTTTCATGTTTTGGCTTGGGATTTCATTTTTTTCCCACTTGTTTTTTTTCCCGCCTCAGTGAGAAACCTGTTGAACTCAAGTGTCCAATGCCTTTAGCTTTTGCAATTTTGTGTACTGGTTTAGTATATGTGTGTATATAGATCTGTTTTTATAACCAAACACCGATGGCTTGAGCCATTTTGTACTTAAAGCTGGAGGCCACTTTTCTCATAGGAATTCCTCTGTGGGTTTTGCCAGCCCAGTTAATGTCTTCATACACTGGTACACTTTGTAAGTACAGGTCTGCGCCTTGTGTTCCCTACACTATCTTGTCGTCAAATGTGCAAAATTTAGCATTAGAGTAATTTTTAACAGTTTGCTACTCACACTTATTTATTTTTCTGCCCCTTTGCTTAGTATTTTTTCTATTTTGCCATTTTAAGAAGTACCATTTTATGAAATAGGAAGATGTAAATGTATTTGGGTTGTTCATGATGAGATTTCCTTGTAAGTAGTAATTAATATTAATTCTAACTTGAATGAATCCAGGGTAAGATGATTTTTTTTTTTTTTTTTTTTGACATTCAGTAGGAAGATGTTAACACTTGCATGTTTCTATTTAAATACAAATGTATAAATTGTAAATATAACATTTCTTTAAGGGTGAATTTCTACTACAGGTTGACATTTTTATTGAAATTAAAAAATGCTGTAAATACATTTGTGAGATACTTTATGCACACTTTTTGTGTTATCTTCTTCCAAGCTGTTACAGAGTACATCCTAGTCTCTTAACACTGTATATCAAATTGATTATTCGGTCCTTTTTTTTTCTTCTTTTTTTCTTATTTTTAAACAGTGTATGTATACTTTGTCTTCTGCTTCACTGTCTCCCAGTATCATGGTCGCCACATAATCATTAATGTCTCTAGATCCAATATTTTGTCTTCTCTGTATTTGATATGGAGGTGTGTACTTTTCATGAAATGTATATTGTTCATCTCATGGGATGGATGGATGGATGGATGGATGGATGGATGGATGGTTGGTGTGTACAGTCTGTTTTCTCCTCACGAGAGATGTATTTACTATGTGTCCCTTTTGAAGAATTGGTCCAACATGTCTTTTGAAACAAAGGTATTTCTCTACAGGTCAAAACAGTTGTAGCAGTTTATACAGTATGTTGTATAACACCTTTTTTGCTAAAAAGTCGTCTCTAAAGTGAGACCAGCAGCATACACTATGTACAATAGTCAAAGTTGGATTAGTTTTAAGAAAACTGATGATAGAGAAACTATATATGATGGAGGCAATATGATTAAAGGTACTCATTGAGTTTGATCTTCAAACTTAGGTTATGTAATTTAAAAGCATTCTTGTGAAGTGAGTATTAATTGTGACTAATGAGAGTCTGTCCTGAATATTCTTTGTATTTTGCCGTATTGAGAATAAAATATATATGGATATGTTTAATGGAGTGAGATTATTTAGTTTTAGAGAAAACCAAACGACTTTAAAAAAATATGATCTTAAAAATCGTCGTGTGTGTGTGTGTGTGTGTGTGTGTGTGTGTGTGTGTGTGTGTGTGTGTGTGTGTGTGTGTGTGTGTGTGTGTGTGTGTGTGTGTGTGTGTGTGTGTGTGTGTGTGTGTGTGTGTGTGTGTGTGTGTGGGTGTTGTGTGGTGTGTGTGTGTGTGTGTGTGTTGTGTGTGTGTGTGTGTGTTGTGTGTGTGTTGTGTGTGTGTGTGTGTGGTGTGTGTGTGTTGTGTGTGTATCATAATATATGTATATGTTATATGCATATATATGTATATGTATATGCATATATAGTTATGTAAGAATTATGTATATGTAATGCATATATATGTATTGTATATAGATAGTATGTATATATGTAATGTATATAGTATGTATATTATGTGTGTGTGTGTGTGGTGTGTATGTATGTATGTATATATATAATATATATTATACTAGATCTATATATATATATATATATATATATATATATATATATATATGACACACAACAAAAGTATTATTTACATTCAGTGTTACTCAGCAAAACCCACTGTGTGCATGCTCATGTGGTCATAAGTAGTCCCAGTGACCAGAAACTAATTATTTATCCAATGAAAAAAGATTATTTTTGGAGTGCAACTGGAAATGTTCTAACACTTTTCATAATGTATAATACATTATTATATAAAAAGATACCTGTATATCTGAATTGAACAGATAAGTATGACCTGCTGTGATATAAACGCCATTGACAGTAAGGGCCACGAGTTGCAATATGGATATGAGAAAGTAGCAACACCCCAAATGTATAAATACTCATTACATGTAAAAAGACTTGCATTCAAAATGTTTCATTTTATGTACAAAAGTGTTAGCTATAACATATGCTTACAGTATCAAAAGTAAAACGAAAAGTCAAAAGTTTGTTAAAAAAAGGATTATCATTAGTGAAGCACTATTTTTTGGGAGTATTTTATGTTGCAGTTGGTTGAGGTGGAGCTAATTTTAGTGTACATACTGTTGTACAGATAAACTGGTGTAGGATAAAATGCTGAGCCCTGTAGAAAGGCATTTTCTATGGCTCCCCGCCCCGCATCCACAGCTATTCATTTTAGCATTTTGTGGGCCCCTACACATGTGGGTCTGGGTACTCAGTCCCCCAGTCTGACAACCCTGCAGTTAAACATTGCAATGCATTGCGGTTCATAAACTCATAGCTTTTGTTTAGAAAAATGTCATTCCCCGATGTAAGTCGAGTGCAGATTTGAGTTGCGCATGCGTCACTTTGCGACAAGTAGCATACAAGATGCTAACGAAAGACTTCTGTAATGTCAATACAGTAAAAATGGACCTACTTAACAAAGTTTGTTCACTGCTGGCTACAAGCTAGCAATCAAACACAACAAAGGCTGTCAGTGGAACGGCGTTTTGAGCTAACGTTAGCAATCATTTCACAAATTTCAGTATGACATGTTATGTCGTAAACCGTTTAAATCTGAGCATGTGCGACTCAAATTTGCACTTGACTCACATCGGGCAGAGACAATATCAACTTCTGCAAAGCAAGTACAGCAGTTAAATGCAACAAAAAGTATAACATTCCCCTCTGAGATGTGGAAAGTGGCATAAAATGGAAATACACAAATTAAGTATTTAAGTAAATCTACTTAGTTACATAAGTACTGCTTACTGGGGTGTACTAACAGCAGAGTGGACAAACTGTAATTTCCCCCTGGGGATCAATAAAGTATAAATTACTATTATCAGAGGATTCTCAATAGTCAATCACTGTGATTATTGCTGTTAATGGTTATGATTGTAATAGTATCACACTGCAACAAAAACAATATGAACAGGGACTAGGGTGAGTTTGTAAGGGAAATCATTTTGTTAAAGTCTTTACTGTAATATGTTGAAATGTTTCCTGGGTAATAATCTAGGATGTAAGCAAGGGAGGAAAGGAAAAGCTTGAAAACAGCTACTAGTTGCAAAAAACAAAAAACGTTCACCCATATGGTAGATGGCTTTGGACTCCCTGAGTCATTGCACTCTATCCTTTGACAATTTGTGGTAATTTTATTTTAAAAAAAGAAGGTATTACTACTACTAAAGGTATAACTATTTAACAATGATTCTCTACAAATTAAATCTGATTTTGTGTATTGTATGTATCATGCATGTAATTGGAACACAATGGGACCCTACCCTCAAAATAACAGATATAAAATGTATATGTAATATTAACATAAAAGCACCGAGCAGCAATAATAACAACAAACAATGCGTGCTGAATAAGAAATATTACTGGTGACCTATAGAAGATGTTCATATTGTGTTCTACTGTATCCTGAGCCATCCAGATAATGTAGCTTTAGTTGTTTACTTTAAGAAATAGATGGTGCTTAGTTAATCCTTATGTGCATGAACAAATACAAAGGTATTCAAAGTAGTTTATGTAGCTTTGCATTGCAGAGCCTCTTAGAAATGATTAGCTCCTTTCAATCCACAATGTGCTGCCCTGAGAACATTAACTCTTATGTGGACTGATGTTTTTCCCCCAATTTGTCTTATCATTTTGTTTTGTTTTTCTCTTGTCAGTTTTTACTAATCTTGTATTTGAAAGATTACCATTTTCATTGCCAGCTTGAATATTTTATTTAATAATAATAATAATAATAATAATAATAATAATAATAATAATAATACATTTTATTTAAAGGCGCCTTTCTCTGCACTCAAGGACGCCGCACAGGGTATTCATCTAATAAAAACAGCAAAACAAATACTATACATAATAAAACAGCAAGATAAATACTATACAGCAAAACAAATACTATATAACATTTGTTAACCCATTCCCATGCACTACATGCTTTTTTCATTGAGTTCAGTAAATATGCAATACAAATGTCAATGGCCAGTTTTGGCGTCTGCCTCTTTCCAGTGAACTGAACAAAAAACCCCAATAAATTCCCGTTTTCACTGTTCTCCCGTTAACACGGACTGACCAATAGGATGTCGTGTATTCCTTAAAGTGCCCGCCTCTTGCCGCATCTGATTGGTCGACATAGTCCTTTCTATTACCGTTCATCCGCTTCTCCCTCTGCAGGGAGTAAGGTAAGCTAACCGCGAGCGAAGGAAAAAGGAAAGCTCATTACCGGGTGCGGCGATGCACTTTAGCCAACTACCTAAAAGTGCGTAAGTTATTGTATTGCTTTTAACCGTCATTCACTAGAGAAGAGGAAACACATCCGAGAGAAACAAGGACTACGAGTTAAAAACAGCGAAGTCCCCGGCAATCAACAGGTACGTGAAGGGGACTTTAGTAGCAGCAGGTGCATCTAGTTTCACTGTGGCTGTTCAGTTTCGGTTGTCAACTGTCAATCGTGTTGCTTACCATTTCTAGTAAAAAATAGCTTTATGAAAATATGTGATATTGAACCCCTTTTTATATGTGCAGTTTTAAAAAGTTGTAATGCGTGTCTGGGGTAAAATTAACGTCATTCTAATGAGCTACAAGAGCTCTGTTCAGTTCTGTTCAGAGCAAACGTTGATGGCAAATAATCCTTGTTAGTGTTCGTAGTGGTTGGTTGTATTGTATTTTAACGTGGTATTGGTGTTGCTACTGAACGTTGTGAGATATAATGATCTGACCTAATAGGTATATTGTAAGTATTGTATCTTTATTTGTTATTTTTGATTAAAATTATTGTTATCGCCCATTTTAAATGTATATTCTCGTTTTGGAAAACTTCTAGGGCTGTATAGTTTGGCTTTCGTATCTGGATTTTTTTTTTTTTTCCAGTTAAGATGTTCAGTTTATAATGGATTACATGTTAGTAAAGCTGAAATGTTCTGTTTCCACCATACACACATATATATATATATATATATATATATATATATATATATATATATATATA
>NC_045745.1:18885383-18887553 GCF_008692095.1 Etheostoma spectabile | reverse complement strand
TTTTTTTTTACTGCTACAAGCAACTTAACGTCACCTTGGCCTGACAGATTATTTAAAGATACAAATAATGGTTAGCTGCAGCCCTGCAATGGATAGTGTGGACCGGAGACAAACAGCAACCCAAACTACTGTTATATCACCACACTTAATTGCCTTTTTCATACTTTACTTATGCAATATCTGTTGTTTGATGGTATTGCGAGAACAACATGGTATTGTCCTCCCTTAACCTTAACCTCGCCTCAAATTGATACCTGGCCCTGAATTATGCACTAGAGGGCTTTTCTACCTAATGACTGGACTATGTTTTATTTAAAGTTGGAACAAAAGGGAAACCGGACACTGGTGTTTTGTGCTGTGGCTGACACTGAAGCACTCGTGAGGTGCATTGGTCAGATGGTGGGTGCAGGAGGCGAAACACAGGCCTCTCTGTGTTTGTTAGGCTGCTGAATGGCCTGCTCAGGCCGCTGACCCAGCTCGACTCCACTGCGCCCACAGAGTCTGACCTGGAGGCTACACAGAGACCCTTACAGAGACGTTTGTGCAGAGTAGACGTGCATGTAGGTGTAACACACACGCACAGACACAGACATACATAATCATATGTGCAGAGAGGCAAGGGAACACAAAAGCATGCATCAACCTCTTCCACAAAGGCGCTCACATAAACACCTGTTGATCCAAAACTCATCTGATGTTGCACTACTTGGATAGTCCCTCACAAATGGATGGTTGTACTTGTCAGATAGGGTAATGACTCAGTGTCTGCATTATACCTAAAGCCAAAACATTCAAATGTTGCAGTAATACGCACATTTGCTAATCATTGCACAGGTACGTATGATAGCATGATGAGGTGGTGTTTGTGTTTGCAAAACGATTAAAGAAGAAAGATTGAACAAACGGAAGGGCAAGGCTATGATACATGTAAACTCACCCTGGGTGTGGAAACATGATCTCCGTCTTTGCCTTTGCTTTGTCTCTATCTCCCTTTCATTCTACCTCAAAGGTACCAAAAAAATGTGTGCACAGTATTGATCGGTGTGCTGCAGAAAAAGCAGTTCTGTAAAATTGAATACATTTATATAGTGCAGGCATTTTTTTTTCTTTTTGAGGCTTTTTCCCCATTATTAGATAGTGACAGTGGATAGACAGGAAAGGGGAAGGATGGGGTATAACATGCAGCAAAGGGCCACAGGTTGGATTCAAACCTGGGCCACTGCAGGACTCAGCCTACATGGGGTGAAGCCTACATGGGGTGAACGCTCTTACTCGGTGAGCTAGAGGCCGCCCCTAGTGTAGTCGTTTTAGGACTTTTAGACTCAAAATAGCACAGGTAACAGAGACTTTGTTGTGTGTGTCAACAGTGGAAAATTTCTCTGGGTGTGTAGTTTCTACTTGGATGTTTACATTCTTTCAGTGTCCTTTTTACTCAGCCTATCTCTTTAAAGATGAACTAACTGGTTTGGCTGTGGAAGTGATTACGTTTAGATCAACTTCAGATGGGTTCGGATTGATTCTGCAGCAATATTATTCAAATAATTAACAATATTAAAATAATTCCATTCCACTGCTGACAGTGATCCAAAGGACATTGTAGGACTACACACAAGTGATACTAATTGTCAGATAAAGACATCTAATACAATTCTGGAAATATAGTTAAAATAAAATGACCTTATGCTTCTGTAATTAAATAATCATTTGTCTGCATGGTGTCACTTTGAAATCTAGTGTCAATGGGATAAATAATGGACAGGGGTGTAGTGGGAAGGTGTCAGAGTTATACATCAGTTTTTCTTTTCTTACAAGTGTTGTATTTTCCTGTAATGGAAGTGTGACCTTATTTCCACCTCTTCCTTTGTACCTGCATTATGCGAGGCTTTCACTGGCATTGTTGGTTTCAGGAAACTACATGTGTTAAGGAAGTAGCTGTGACTGACTCATTCTAAGGGACTGGGAATTCAGTGGTGGGGTTTTTTTCACGGTGAAATGATTGACTCGGGCTGGCTGTAATTAAGTACAAAGAGGATTTGTGAGTGAAAACCATTAACCGCCAGATTTAGAAGTCAGCTGATGTGATCAAGTTCCATCAGGTTTCTATATGCAACGTTTTACAGTGAGGGGGAAAACGTATTTGATCCCCTGCTGATTTTGTACATTTGCCCAC
>NC_045745.1:18882582-18885373 GCF_008692095.1 Etheostoma spectabile | reverse complement strand
AAATGATCAGTCTATAATTTTAATGGTAGATTTATTTATTTATAACTGTGAGACTAACAACAAGAAAATCCAGAAAAATGACTTAGTACTTGGTGGCAAAACCCATGTTGGCAATCACAGAGGTCAGATGTTTCTTGTAGTTAGCCACCAGGTTTGCACACATCTCAGGAGGGATTTGGTCCCTCTCCTCCTTGCAGATCTTCTCCAAGCCATTAAGGTTTCGAGGCTGACGTTTGGCAACTCAAACCTTCAGCTCCCCCCACAGATTGTCTATGGGATTAAGGTCTGGAGACAGGCTTGCCCACTCCAGGACCTTAATATGCTTCTTCTTGAGCCACTCCTTTGTTGCCTTGGTCGTGTGTTTTGAGTCAAAATCACATGTGCTTTCTTGAGCAGGGGGACATGCGGGTGCTGCAGGATTTTAGTCCTTCACGGCGTAGTGTGTTACTAATTGTTTTCTTAGTGACTATGGTCCAAGCTGCCTTGAGATCACTGACAAGATCCTCCTGTGTAGTTCTGGGCTGATTCCTCACTGTTCTCATGATCATTGCAACTCCACGAGGTGAGATCTTGCATGGAGCCCCAAGCCGAGGGAGAGTAACAGTTCTTTTGTGTTTCTTCCAATCGTACCAACTGTTGTCACCTTCTCACCAAGCTGCTTGTCAATGGTCTTGTAGCCCATTCCAGACTCATGTAGGTATACAGTCTTGTCCCTGACATCCTTGGAGATGTTGACGATAAGTTTCATTTAAAATATAATTATTTCCACGGGGGATTACCACGGTGTGGAAACCGGGTGTTTAATTATTCCCTGCTTTATCCAAGTCTCCTGATGTTGCCGCGCGGGCGCACTGCGTAGCCTACAACGTGCGTTTCTTGAAGTTGGAATCATGGCGGAAGGAAGAGATGACAGCGCTCAGGACATTTATCAGCCCTCTGAGAGGACTAAGTCTGGAGCATGGGCATATTTTAGTTTTTATAAGAATGCTGAAAGACAGTTGATTGAACATAGTTATCCTGTCTGCAGAACGTACAGGAAAAAAGGGACTGCTAAAGACATTGAACACACTTTTAAAAATATCGTGATAATACCGAAAACCGTGAGCGTTTTGGTCACTATAACCGTGAGTTTAAATTTTTATACTGTTGCAGCCTTATTTGTAAGGTTAAGTTACTAAGTGAATAGTACTCAGCTGACGGAGTTTAATGGGTAATTAAGTTAGACTATTCAGGATGAGATATTCAAGATAAGCTCAGGACATTATGTGATGCAGAAGTACATTTTATGTTTTAGCTTGGTACGTCATGGCGACGCTAAACTGTAGTTAGCATAACGACTAATTAGCATGAGGTGTGGCATTCTGGTTGTAAAAGTCATCATGACGTCATGCTCTGTTTTGTAGCTAATGACCTTGATAAGATGATGGATGCATGTTTTAGTGCCTGATTGTAACAGACTTGTATTCAGGTGGTATGACATCATTGCACTGACAACCAGGAAGGTCTCTTTACGCGCTGATAAGAATATCAGGGTGGAAGATTAGATTCTAGAATCAGAGCACAGAAGAGGAAGAGTGAGGCCCGCTTAAGATGTCAAATTCAACTCAAAATTCCCCCACAGGATTAATAAGTAATGGGGAAATAAGAGGAAATTTGGAGGCTGTTGAAACTAGCAGGCTTATCGGGAAAGGGCACATTAATAGGGGACTGGCTTAATGTTGAATAGCTTTACAGATAATCTGGATGAAAGCAGAAGTAAGTAAATTGAATTAATGTAAATTGAGTAAATTTGTGTGTGTGGTATATGTAAGAACCTTTTGGTATGACTGTAATATCCATAATCACAGTAATGTATTATAGCTTTTCTTCTGTACAGAGCCCACCATGGCATTGTCTGACAGACCTTCTCTGAAATCTATTAATGAAAGCGATGAGGAAGATTGCACAGAAGTAGTCACTTCACCTACGGTGGCTAGGTAGAATGGGTTGTTTGATGAAACTGCTTGGCTAAAATGAGCTGTAATGATTATCAATGATCAATTTATTTGTCTCTTAACAATAGCAAATCACTATATTTAATGTGAAAGAGACTTATCATCCAGCTCTGCCGTTTTCCAGAGCGTTTTAGTCTTTTTCAGCTAATTGTTTTGGTTTTCATGTCGGAAGCTTTACTATTTTGGTTTATTTTCAGCACAAAATGTCTAAAAACCCACTTTAGGCTACCTTCTCAACACCAAACAGCAGCTTGACTAAGTTTTTTTGCAGCTAAAGAGACAGACAATTCCCTCAGGAATTTGTGAAGAGCAAAACAGAGCTAAAAGGAGAGTGAATATTGGACTTTGTTTCCTCCGGTGAAAAGCCTACTAATGTTGCTCTGTGATTGCTGGATGTGTAGACATGCAACTGTCCGCTAAAAGGTTTATCGTGATAACTTTAAAGGTAAGTTACTTCCTACCCTGTTTTCTTTTTTTGCTTTCAGTCGTTGGCCTCAAAGGGAAAAACACTGTTCCGCACAAATTTATTGTTTAAAAAAACTCATTCACAGCTTATCCAGCTCTCTTTTGCCATCTTTTGTCTTGTTTCTTCTCTTTAGTGTAGAGCTCTTCTCTGGCTAAAAACTGTGTATGGTTATGTATGTCTCTCTGGCTATTCTGGTTATCTGACAGGACCACACCTACACTATTGTATGACCTGTAGGACCCTCATTGGGACATGGCAGTGTCATATGTCATGTGTGTTTTTGTGTTTGAGTAACCTATTTGTATAGGCAGCCAGATTTAAAAAAAAAAAG
>NC_045745.1:18877412-18882572 GCF_008692095.1 Etheostoma spectabile | reverse complement strand
AAAAAAAAAACCTGTCCTTTTCTCTACTTTTTGGGGAAATATAAACAAAAGTAAAATACAATTGTTTTAGACCTACTCTCTGTTAAGTTTCTTGAGATAACTCTTGTTATAATTTGATACTATAAATAAAATTGAATTGTAGCAGCAGCAGCACGCTGCAGGGACAATAGACAAAACTCTACAGCCATAAGCTAAGGTTCCATCCACTTGTCCATCGATTTATCTGAAGTTTGGTTAAAAAAAAACTCATGAGAATAAAGCTGGTGAAAGTGTGTTTCCATCCAACGGCGTTAAAGCAAATAAAAACCTGTGCATAATGACGTCACATGCTGTTTTCCGATCAAATTGGTATAGCAATTGATTTTAGACGTTTAAAGGTGTTTCCATTCATTTTCGTACTGAATCACACAACATTCAAGCAAACATTTGCAAACAAAGTTTTTCTAGACATAATGGATCGCATCGTCTACCAACAAAGGATCAATATTGCACAAGTTGTAGTGCTTATGTGCCAGCTGATGGCAACATATCAAGCTATAAAAAGAAAACAACTACGCTATCAACACATTGCTGTAATGATGCAGATGCAACTTGCCTTTTATTTTCGTCCCACGGCTTGTCGTAACCTTTGTTGGCACTTTCCTTCGCAAGTTCCTGATAAATTAAATTCAAAAAGTCTCTCGTTTCCTCGTTTGTCCACTTCTGTCTTTGTCGACACCCGCCATGTGTGCAAACAGAGCGGAAATACTGAGCAGAAATTAACTAAAACTTCTTCTTCTTTGTTTTGTGGCGGGTTGCAACCATAAAATGACCTAAAACTTTATAACAATTCATTATTTATTCAGCAAATAATGTTTCCATCAGTGTTTTATTGCATAAGCCGTATATCGATCAAGATAAAATCCGATGAAACCGAAGGTATTTTCTTTGAGTCGATACTCATGAAATTCCATCAAATGTACTGTTTCCATAAGGCATTTTTCATTCAATATCACATAATTTGGATAAAAATGTGTGGATGGAAACTTAGCTATATTTAAGGTGCCCTGTAGAGTTTTCTTTTAAGTTATGTTTACATTTAGTATTACCTTACCTTGCACTCCCCTTGTTTTTGATGCATCCTTACCGGATGCATCAAAAACGGGGTCTATACTAGAGATGGTTCGACACTATTTTTTGCCTATCGATTCCAATATCTGAACTTGTGTATCGGCCAATATCGAGTACTGAGCCAATACCAGTGTGTCATGTATTTTATTATGTAACAACTGTATACTACTATCCCTGTATGGATGGAGTATGATTTCTATCTTTGTCGGCCCGGCTCAGGTTAAACTCTTTGTGAAACATGAACAAACGATGAACGCCACACAACTTTCTTTCATCATCCAGTTTGACAGTCAACTATAACGAGGAAAAGAACATAAATAAACTACTTTTAACGTCGATTTTCTTCAGGGCTTTATTACATGGTATCGGATTGGTGTATAAACTCCAGTACTTCCCGATACCAGCGTTTTTAGACGGTATCCGAAGCAATACCGATACTGGTATCGATATCGGGACATCTTTAGTTTATACAGAGAGGCACTGCAGTTAGGACGACAGAGCAGCCCTTCATCCTTTGTGTCTGTGTGAGAGTTGGTGTGTGTATTGTACCTCCATAATACACCGTGTTAACAGGTCTGCTGGAGGGCCTTCTCAGGTTTCATAGTCCCTGATGAAAAGGTGTGGGTGAGGGGTTGTCACCGAGACTTGAGCCGGCCACGGACGCAGTAATATGACTGTGACATCAACTAATAAAAGAGGCATTTACAGCTGTCTGACATGGCTGGAAGTAGAGGCTTGATGTCTTTTTCTTTTTTATGTATGTCTGTGTTTGTCCACATTCCAGTCAGAGATGAAATGAAGTCGACACCTGGGGTGTGACTCAGTTGTATTTTCATTAAAAATTGCTGAAATAAAATTTTACTGAAAAGCAGCGAGTCAGTTACTCGTTACTAGTTTTTTGTTTTTACAACATTGTGAACTGAATATCTTCTGGCTTTGGACCAAGACGTTTGAAGAAGTCACCTTGGTCTCTAAAAAGTTGCAGTGGTCATTTATTTCAATATATTTTCACATTGAATAGATGATTAACTGCAAATATAATTGGCAAATAAATTGATTTATGAAATGAATCATTAGTTGCAGCTATAAAGTAATTTCAAACACGTTTTGTTTTAAATTTTGTCTGCTAATAAGGATTCTAGAAAGAAAGTAAAAGGTAAAACAAATTTAAAACTCAGAGTTTAGATTTATTTTTTGCTTTGCGTCATAGTAGGGAATAACTTCCCTCCCCCCTTCAATAGTCACATCAATACTTCCCCAAGCAGCACCACGTCGGAATACCACATCATTTTATTCTCCCAGGTTACAAAGTCCAGAGTATGTTGCCGGTTTTCTGGTAAAGTTTCATCTCAGTGTGGTTTATTTTACAGCCTTAAACCCCCTCTTCTTCTTGATGTGACCCCCCCCCCCAATCGTTCCCTGCTCTGAGGTAGGAAACCTGCGCTGCCAGTAGTAAAAGGAGCCCATTGTAATCAGCTCCCCCTAAAATTAACCACGGTGGCAGACTCGGTGCTGGGAAACACTTGACTCCTGAGCATGATGATCAGTACTATTAGGTTACTGTAAGTGTTGGAAAAGCAGAACAATTAAAAGTTAACACCTAGTGTTTCTTCTCTGCAGAGGCGTCGATATACAATAATGGGAGATCTAGCCGGCTGTCTATAGCCTGAGGTGTAGGTGGGACTTTATTAGCACATGAGACACACTTTTGTTCATTCAATACAGCGCCAAAAATGTTCTGTGGGCAACTATGCTAATATGGATTTGGAGGACTGCAAAATCACGATCCACGTGGCAAGCTAACAAAAAACTACTGTATTCCGGATAATATTATAGTTGCTTTTTTATACAGCTTTGTGCAGCAAAAAGCAAACTTCTCAGAGGAAAACCATTTACCCAAGATTTCTCAGTTTGAGAGACTTATCAGCCTGTTCAGGGGGAAATAGTTGGCTGCGTTATATTGATCATCTGCTTCATAATGGCCTGAAGAATGATTAGAAAAAAAACTGGCTAAATGCTAACTCTGTTTAGACCTGGAACAGATTCATTACATTTCAAAAGCAGTTGGTGCTTTAATGCCAGAAATATTTTGTTCCCTGTCTAAGACAAGGCTGTTGCTATATACTGGTATGATCTAAAAAAAATGTAGCAGCACTAGTTTGTACAGAATGCAGGAATGGAAAAGCCATTGAGGAACATTTTGAAAGCTGATACCTTTTGCACTCTAAAATTTAAAGCCGCAGGTTTTTTTTTTTTTCTAGCAGTAAGCTGTCCACTAAATCAAAATTTATTCTTGGTTCATTTGACTGAAAAATCCCCCTCTAGCCTTGATAAGGCAATACATTCCATGCTAGTCAAATGCTTGGCTCCAAGAGAGCCAACTTGCTCCCACTTTACTTTTGTTTTTATGGGGCCAAAATCAAGACTTTTTGTAGTTATGATCGGTAACACACAGTCTCTTCATTAAATAACAGCTGGTCAGATGTCATCCTGAGTACCGTAATTTCAATTCTGGCTGTTGTGTGTGTGTTGAGTTATTTAGTTTTTCCTTGATAGCTTTTGGATAACATGCCTAAGACAGTCTGACTAACTCTTGTTGTTTTTCACTGAATTCAAGCAATTAAATTGAGCTTGATCCTACAAAGATGGTGTGTTTGCTGTCTGCAGGGTAAATTCCCCTGTTGTCTCTGCTTTTGTATAAACAAAAGTATATATTTATACTAATAGAGACCCAAAGGGATCTCTGACCAGTAGCTGTGATACTGTAAAAGCAGTAAGCGGATTTCCCCCAGTTTTTCTGTGTTTTACCGAGATGATTCACAAGAAAAACTAAACTGGGTAGATAAAAGCAAAGTAAATATATCCCTCTGTATTGCATTCAGATTGAGAAGAGACTGAATGAGATTTAAAACCAGGCTCAGGCCAATAAATTACTAGATTTTTAAGAATGGTAATATGAGACAGATTAAGTTCTGTTCTGACACCCGTTCCCCACAAGACATCCTTACTTTCATCTGCTTAATCAATTAATGGTTTATCACTTCCACTTGGATTATTGTGCTCGGTCTATCAGGCACGATGCTCCTGATAATATGCACATTGTGCGAAAACCAAAATGTGGAAAATGTTGGCCACTTTTTAAACGTGCAATATTCCACCTGACAGTTGGAGTCTGTCCTCAACTAGATTTAAAATGTACTGTCCCAAGAACATGTCTTGGCTCAGCTCTGTTGTTGACTTCAGCGGCAGCAGTGTTGGTGTTATTGGGGGGGGAGTGAATATTTACCGTTTGCCCTCACACAGTGTCTCTGTCTGCCCAGCAGGTTGTTTTGCAATTCAAATCTCTGGTGCAACACTGAGCAAATGTTTCCTTGTTGTCCTGCCGCTGCCGCTCTACAGGGCAGCGTATCGTGTGTCTGAACAGTCCTTTTTGTGCTGTTCAAAGCATCCTGGCAGGTATAAAAGGAAAGATTACAGGCATGTCTGTTCACTTTCATCACACTATATTAGATGGTAGACAGTGTCTCAGTTTCTGACCCCTTTATCCTCCTCCTTCTTCTTTTTGTTTTCGGCTGTTTTGTCGGTTTTTCCTACCTCACCATGACATGATGTCACTGACGTGCCCATGTAACAGCAGGAGCTTTTTGCATGAATGACTCCTGATCCTTTTCCTCTAACATCAGTGTAGAATTGTTTGTGTATGTGACCTATTAAAGTGACCGCTGAGATGGTGACGCATGACTGAAATGTATTGTGTAAGTGTAAATGTGTTTATATGCTTTCTTTCTGAGAGGGATCATTATTTCTATTTTTGTACATATTAAGAAAAACAATCTTTAACGTGATAATTAGTCAAATATAGACGTGCCGGTAAGTGTATTTCTTCCAACTTTGGACTGAGCTAGGTTGTCTGTTTTCCCTTGTTTCCAGTTTTTATGTTAAGCTGAGCTAACTTCCTGGCGTCTGTAGCTTCATATTAGTTTAGAGACACGAGTGGTATCAATAGAGCTTTTTCACGGCAGACATTTTGACATGTTATAGTCTGAAAAG
>NC_045745.1:18873085-18877402 GCF_008692095.1 Etheostoma spectabile | reverse complement strand
TTTAATAGCATGAATGATAGATGCATTCCGCTTAGAGGAGGCCCTTGGACTGTGCATGCTGGCTCACAGTAATAACTCACCGGGATACTTCACCCTCAGAATGACCAGTTGATATCAATTTCTCACCGAATGTTGTGGAATGCTGTTGTTTTGAAGAAAACCTTTAGATTTGCATGCCTCCACAGTGAACGAAGAATCAAAAAACTGAGTTTTACTGCATTGAAGTAAAAGGGGGCCATGTTTAACAAAACGGCAAAACTATAGCAAAACATCCGTTTACAAACTCTCACACAACTTGTGCAGTGTAATCTAAGTCTCGTTTATCCAGTTGTATGCTTATTAATTCCCAAACCCATGCATTTTGGCTAACCCCTTACTATTTACATTTCTGCAAGTCTGGACAAGGAGTGCGCCTCGGCAAGCAGGAGAATGAAATACAGTACTAATGGTCATTTTGAGGGTGAAATATTCCTTTTTAATGGACCTGAGCCCTAACACATGTTATCAATTTCACCTGAGCTTTTCCTACTATGACAAGTGCAAATGTCTGGTGTGAAAAAACTGTCTATCCTGTGATCTAACTCTCGACAAGAAAGCAAAGAATGGCAATTTAAAATACTAAGGCCCTGCTGCACGCCCATGTTATACCCCCACTGGTGGTTTTATTTGGACTGATCTGACCTCGTCTTGGGAATGTGTCAGTGTGCACAGGGTGTGTTGGATCAAAGCTTCCAAGTGGAAATCAGCCATCATTAATTGGCCCGCAATGTGCAGTGCATGGAGTCCGCTAACCTCACGTAGTATCCACCCACCTTCTCCTGAGCAGGACTCTAATCAGTGAAAGTAACTGGAAACACCTGCAAGGGTGTGCAGGGTGATTAACAAAAGCAGACAGGAGTTTGGACAGATGTACTGTCCACTTTGCTTGATGCCTAAATCTTGCAGTGTGCAGTATATTCTTTTGTGTGCATTTGCTGTTGAAGACTGGAATGTTTTTTTCTCTTCAAAACGACTCCCTATAGCTTCCATTACATTCTGTGGTCTAGAAATGTCCATTCATTACTGTAATTGCCTTGTATACGGGTCTCGGGGAACAATAAAGCCATACCAGGAAGGCTGTTGTCTTGAAGCCCAGCAGATCATTTAGTACTGTAACCTGACTTTGGCCACTCCAGGAGGTTCGAATGATTACAGGAGGTTAAAAAAACACCCACTTCTAATTATCTTGTCTGAGTGTCTCAAAGTGAAAATAACAGTGTGTTGATGTTAGGATTTAGGATTTGTGTGACTGCAGAAAGATAGGGATAAAGTTGTGTGTTTTCCCATGGTTGGTGTGCAATATCTAAATTATCCAAGGCTATAGACATAGCACTTCCATCTGTTGCAGATAAATGTATATAATGTCTGGATAAGACTGTGATGTCAGATTAATTGAATAACCTAATGTGTTATTGCTAAACATTTATTGGCAATTTATGCATTCGTGATTGGTGCTTACCCACCCTTGGCACGTTATTAATCTGGCACTTCTTCCCTTGCATATTCCCCCTCACTGCCAGATTAAATGTCTAATACCATTATGTAATGGGTATTGAAACTAAAACGTTGTACTTGGGATATAATAAAGCCTCATGATATAAAATAATCAGGATGTCTTACTGAAAGCAACGTCCAAGCCTGTTTCTTTTTGTCCTCTATGATGATGAATTGTTTGTCTTTGGGGTTTTGGACTGTTAGTTGGACAAATCAACATATGTAAAGACATCTCCTTGGGCTCTTGGAACTTGTGACATATTTCTGACCTATTGATTAATCAAGAAGATTAATTGCAGATGAGGCCATAATGAAAATACTTGTTAGTTGCAGCCCTACTTCAGACCTAAATCACAAGTTACCACATTGCTTCATTGAATGTAACCCCACAGGTTTATATGTCTGCGTTCCTGCATGCACACTGTAGTTTTTCAACCAGGAAGTGTCCCGCAGGCTTCTCTTAGTGTCTTATCTTTACCTGCTGTTTGCACGCGGCAGTAATTGATTGGTGAGATCATTACACGGATGAGTATCTGTTATATAAGGGATTAGCACAAATTACAATATCTACAAACTATAGTTTAGAATTTAAGAGCAGAAAGGCTTAGCGTTGTGTGAGAACAAGCCTTACTATTAGTCCAACTGGGAACTAGAGATCTAGTACTGCCATTGCATAATAATTATTTACCAGTCAAACTGAGGGCTGTGTACTGAATATAACAACCTGTTTGCTTTACTGTACCTGTCCTAGCTGCTTATCAAGCACATTCCTTTCCATGTGCCTCCGCCAAACAACCAAACCAGTGATAAGACACCAAGGGTCAGAGTGCCATGCCGCAATAAAGTGTCAGGTGGTCGGCCTGCTGAGCAATATTGTCACCATGCTTACCAACTACAGATAGTAAATTGTTTTATTGTATGGCTTTTATATTGTTAGTCGTTTGAAATTTGCTGGCAGACAAACTATAAAGTTGAGTCTCACTGTCCGTCACTTTCTCTTCTTTCTCAAGGACCTGAAACTGTGAAGAAAGCAGAAACTGTTACTGTCAGCGAGAGTAGACCGTAGAGCCATGCAGTGAACCATTTTGTAAAGCTGTATTTAGGCACAGTGATGCTTTGAGCTAAATGCTAACATGCTCACAATGACAGCACTTATTTAGCACTAAACATAAAGTACAGCTGAGGCTTAGGAATGCAATTAGTTTTGCCATTTAGTGTTTGGTCATAAAGCTAAGTTAGGACATAATTAAATGTTGACTTGTTGGAGCTAGATGAAAACTTTAGGTATCATCAAAGTTATTCATCCTTGTGGTGGTGACAGAGGAAAAGTCATCGGATCACCAAAGTTGTTAGGATGCATCCTCTGGAAACTATGAATGTTTGCACAAACCTTTGTTCCAATTCATCTCAAAGGTGCTGAGGTATTTCACCAGATAACTGCTGCTAGCTTGGCTACAAGTACATCATGAAACATTTACTTTTTCCTCTGCATATTGCTAGACCGTAAATACAAAAAAGATTGTGATAATTACCACTACTTTATCTCAGTGTTGGTATAGAAAGAATAGATATAGAAGTGTGAGGCAGGCTTAAGGAAAGTATGACTGAATAACAACTAGAATTATTGGAAAAATGAAGATTGGTTAAAATACGGTCAAATAGAAGCTTCCTTTTAAGGTGCAATTTTACACAGTGGTACAGATGTTTTGCTTCTACCTGTCTTTTTTATATTGCTTTCCAGTGCTGTTTAAAAAAAATACCTCTAACAAACTGTTAATCCTGCTGTTTAAATTAAAAACTGTCTTTTAACAAACGCTAGGCACTGTACATTCGAACTACTGTATTTCCATGGTAAACAATGACATCCTCACAGGAAGCGGAACATCAGTCACTAAAACAACATATCGTATGGCCTTTATGCCACACAAGTTTGCATATGGTGTAATAAGTCACAGCTTTTGCCCGGATTTTACCAGCATTAATACATTCCATGAGTAACAATGAATAGTTGGAAGGGGCAAATACATGTACCCTGTATAACAGCCTCCACAAAGAATTCATTGTTTTCTTCTCTGTCTGTTTGCAGTAGAACTTCTTTGTTTAGCTTAATTTTAACAACATTTTACGAAACACAAACCAAAACCCTTAATGTTCTCTAATTAATGATGCTAAATCACTTTGGTTATTGATGGCATTTGTCCTCTTGTGGTCTTTCATCTTTATTAGGATCTGCTTTATTGGTTTTGCTTGTTTGGCTTCAAACGATAGAGTTACTACAGACCCTAAATCACGACATAGAAGGCACTATGAGATTAATTAATGATGGGTTATATTACAAGAGCAACACATGTACTGCAAATTCTGTGTCTCTCTGGGGAGTCTTGACCTCTGTGCTCAACCACATGTCCTCCTGGTGAAGTCATTATGTAACAGAGTAGAGATGGTTAATGCAGTCTGGCAGGGCAAAGAGCTACAGGCAAGAGATGAGACAGGCTGAGCCTAACCAGCAGCGACTCTCACAAACACACACAGGTTGTTGCTCTCAAAGTACATACACAGAAATAACCATACAGCTAAAAAAACAAGGACAACAAAGCTGAACAGGGTACAAGCAGAGTTTGTATAAAAAAAAATATATATATATATATACACACACACACACACACACAGATGTGTACATGTGGGCCTTGTAATCTCTGGTACAAAGTGGTGAATTCATGTCTAATTTCTGGTTTGTTAGACACTACTGTGGGTATTCACATTTACACATTTGTCATTATTATG
>NC_045745.1:18836144-18873075 GCF_008692095.1 Etheostoma spectabile | reverse complement strand
ACTAAACAATTGAGTATAGGAAAAAACAACTATGCAAAGGTAGTGGGGGGCAGTTGCCAGATGTTGCCCAAAGAAATTAATTTCAGGTGAAGACCAAAGCTTTATATTTTCTGCCCTGCTTAGGCTGCAGACAGTGTGTCTGTGGAGAGATGAGGCCTAAGCTAAAATAGGCACTGGGGATCCAAGAACAATAGATGCTTTTTTTTACGGTACACATTTTTTTCCCCGAAATGATGCAGTCATTGAGACTTTTCCCACCTTTAAAGGGCAAGAGGGTCATTTGTTATTGTGTTTTGTTTCCTGTGGTGTTTGTCCTCAGCTTCCTGCCAGGCCGTCTCTTTTTTTCTCACTTTCTGTGTTTTTCCTTCTTTCACCCATACCTTGCCCTGGCCCTTTTTGTCACTGAGGCTGCCTTGTTGTTGGTGGTATCACACATTTGTTTTGAATAAGGTATATTTTGGAGATTGATGTGATCCTCGAGCCTTATGCTGCATTCCAGACACAATTTTTAGCCCATAAGTTCCAACTTCAAGTCACCACTCACGATTTGGTAACGTTCCAGGCAAACTCACAAGAAACCCTTCTAGCTAGCGTTAGATTTCTAGTTTGCAACATATTTTGGGCTTCATTTAAAAACATGTACGTTTTGATTACAATGTTACGTTGCCTATTTATTTCTTTTTCTCACTGTTAATCACCGGCGTCTGTAGCATGTACAGGGGTTGACATTGTTGTTGTTTGTGTGTGTGTGACGTCCAAACTGTAACTGGGTGTACGAGGGGAAATGATCTGATACAAGTTCACAAGTAGTACATTACAGGTTTAACTGCTGTTCCAGGGCACTGTCACGGGTAGAGGGTTGTGAAAACACAAGTTACGGGTTGCCTGGAACGCAGCATTAAGGTCAGGTGTGTGTTGGGCATGGGTCATCTTTCTGCTGACATCAGAAGATACCACCTCGCATCAAGGAAACGTTGTTGGTTCCTTCCCAAATGGATGGTGTTTTTTTCCCGCATGTTAAAATAAACATGCATTTAATGTATAAAACTGTGTGTGACATTACACTTATATAACGTTCAGTTTGGTATTCAGTTCCTGGAAGTACAATTGCTTCCATAATGGTCCGTTTTATAATCATTCTACATGGGACTTTGATCCAGATCAGTATATTCTCAGATTTTAATACACATACCAAAGACTGAAAACAACATGCTGCAGTAATAATGAATTTGCACGGCCCATTTTTAGACCAAACGCACCTACACTCAAACAAAAATCCCATCCCCTGCAGCCCTGTACTATTCTAGTGCGTAGGAATTCCTACAGTATCCCATTAAACTCACCATGTCTAGATCATATTGTAGCCCCCATGGCGGTCCTTAATACAAAAGTAATTCTCTTCTCAGAATAATAAGTGTATCATTGACAGAGCCCTGTGTTCAGTTTTAAAGCTTGAAGTGGCCAGGCCCGGTGCACTTCCTAGTTACTGGTTGACCAGAGGGGACAAAGAATGCGTAACTGTTGTTGTTTTTTATAAAGGAGAATATTATTCATACACTCTTATTGACCCGGTTGCATTTGTGTGTATGGGTGTGTGTGTGTCATTATACAAGCATTTATTTCTTAACTAGAAGCTTAACACAGATGGCAGGGCTGTTAGCAATTTGCAGCCCTGCAATTACAGAAGAAGCAAGTATTGTAGTTACAAATGCACTATTATGCATTTAGTAGACATGTTGGTTAATTTAGGTGTAGCAATGTGAAGTTTAGGCCAGATCAAGGCAGGAATGCAGAGCTTATTAGAGTGTGACAGCTTGTGTTGGTCAGCTAGAGATTTTAGACACCGGTGTGAGCACTGCCCAGCAACACCAAGCCCCAGTTTCTCACCACTGCACACGCACATAGACATGCTGAATCTCTCTGTCTTTTTCTGTGTTTGACACACACACAGAGGAGTAATTGCACTGCATGCGTTGTGGTGATAACATCGCATGGCAACACGGCTTTCCCTTTCCCGGTAATGGATGCTTTTCTATGTCAGTGCTCAACACCCGACCACTTCCACCTTTTCAAAAACGGCTTCCTCTCTGTTTCTGTTTGATCGGGGACAATAGGAATGATGTCTTTCAGGTCCTCTGGGAGACTTAGAGTTCAGAAGTGAAGTGTTTGTGCTTGTGTGATGCCTCCCGTTTATGCTAACGGTTTTTAAAGTGTCCATATTATGCTAATTTTCAGGTTTGTAATTGTATTTTAAGGTTGTACCAGAATAGGTTTACATGGTTTCATTTTCAAAAAACTCTGTATTTTTGTTGTATTGCACATTTCTTCTGCTCCTTTTTTCACCCTGTGTTTAGGTCTCTGTTTTAGCTACAGAAGGGAAGGAGGGAGGGGGAGGCAACAGAGACAGAGTGGGGGGGGGGGGGGGAGGGGAAGGAGGGAGAGAGTAGGAGAGGGAGGGGGGAAGATAGGAGGAAGGAGGAACGGGAGGAGAAGAAGCGGGGGGGGGGAGAGGGACAGAGGCAAAGGCAAGGGGAAAGGGGGAAGGGGCATGGAGAGGGGAAGAAAGGGGGCGGCAAGAACGAGGATAGGGAGGAGAAAGGGGGGGAGCAAGAAGGCGCGGGAGAGGTGGAAGGAGAGAGGAAGGGACAAAGGAGCGCACAAAGGAGCAGCAGAGGGGGAGAAGGGGAGGAGAGGGATAGGACGAAAACAACAAATATAAGGGGAAAGGGGGGGGAGGAAGGAGAGGAGGCAGGGAGGGGGAGGGGCGAGCGGACAGGAGGGGGAAGGGAGAAGAGCAGTAAGGAAAGGACAGGGAGGGAGGGGGAGAGGTGAGACATCTCACTTCTATACTATTTTTGTTGGGAGTTGCACATCGCAGTTCTAGGTAAGATCACATAAACCAGATAACTCTTTTTCCAACTCCAAGGCAGGATTAGCTGGGAGACTTTTTCTAAACAAGGGCACACTTGTGGAATACCTGCAGAACAGGGACATGTAAGTAGTTCTTTTGTAGATTATGGTGAACTAGGTTGTCCAAATCCAATAATATGGGCACTTAAATCTCTCATTTGAAGACACAAGGTAAAGATTTGGGATATGTTTCCAGTGGCTTGTGTTAAGTCTCTTCAGCCTACCTTGATATTTAATGAAGAGCCAAGGACTATGCATGCTGTACATTTTGAGTAATTCAATTCAACTCCATTTTAAATATAGTGCCAAATTATAACTGACATTATCTAAGGACACTGTACAGAGACCGTAGGATTAGACAACACTCTTTTTACTCTATTAAGTAGAGAAAATAATGGTTCACATTTTGTTGAAGGCCTGCATGGGCCAAACGGTCAAACGAAATATTTAGTTTTTTTATTTCCCTTTTGAGTCAATAATCTGCCCTTGAGGAGTCTGGTCTTTTATGGTTTGGACTTTTCTGTCCTATAGTAAGATAAACATAAACAGCATGTACTGTAAGAGTTAAAGGCAATAGTCTTCATACAGCCTAGTCAGCCTTGTTTTGCTCCCATGGTGCATTGTGCTGGTTTTGACAGAGCTACCCTCATTGCCACCAGGATACCTTTAGTTCAGTATAATTGAATAATTAAGTTGTGCAAAAGTATTCAAATCGGAATCAACTGTTATCAATGAGTTGAAATGACAGTGAAGCTGATCTACTTGTCATTCTCCTCCTGTTTGTGTTTTTTGAGAGATATTTTTTGGGATAGCAGCAAAAGAGAAAATCACATTGTATGTAGACCATTTATTGCAGCAGACATCTTGATTTGTCATTGCAGGACGAACGCAGAAGCCATTTTTAACGTTAACAATAGCTTCTCAGTAAGCAATTCCAATCAGTAAGCTTGCACAATTCGCAGGGCCAGTTTCCCAAAGATAAATTTGATGTTGGCTGAGCTCTAACTAATAGTCAGAATTCAGAGAATAGAATATTTCTGGAAATATCAAACAGTTATAACAACATTTTATTGGGAAAATTCAGTACATTCAGTAGAAAAAAATCTGTAGTTTTGCTAACTTGTCAGTCAGGCTCAGGATAGTTTCTTCGGGTAAATTAAAATGACTGACCATGTCCTAGCTGCTGTATATTTCCAATACACTACTGCAGTCTTTATTTTTGTGAAACTGTCTAACTTTATTAGACTAGTCTAAAGCACCATTAGGTCTTTCCCTAACACTACAGACCAGTCTAAAATACCTTTTGTGAACCAGGTTTTCCTAAATGTACAGTAAATGGATGGCAACCATTATTAATGTCATTAATTAAAACTGTTTTTCCTTATTCGATGTGTATTAGTTCTACTGAGTAGATTTAAAGTCTAATTTAGTTTAATTTCTCACTAGTGAATGCTTCTGTTTGAGAAAAACAGGGCTAGCAGTATTTTTAAGGAACAATCCATTTAGAGGTCCGTCAACCCATCATCTTAATCAGCAGATTTAGCAGGGCTAACAAGCTTATTGGTTTTGGCTTGCTAGTTGGTTGGCTTGCTACCATGGCATCAGTCACTATAGGCCCCGAATTTCCTGCTTGTACTCTTTTGTCTTCCTCTCTCTCTCATCTGTGTCATTTCACCTTTCAATCTTGGGGTTCGGCTGCGTCTTCTTATCATCCTGTACTTTGCTGTTTCTAGATTGTCTATCTCTCTATCATTTCTGCCTTTTCCTTTTAACCCTTGTGTTGTCCTCGGGTCAAATTTGACCCATTTTGAAAACTTCCAAAAACCAAAATTTCAGAAAAATAACGCGGATTGTTCCACACAACAATTAAAATAAATGACCAGCCCACTGCTTTCTTTAAATTTAGATGTTTTGTTCAATTAAAAAGCATTCCAAAACCTTTTTCTATGACAGACCATTGAAAAAAAGGGACTTAGATGTCCAAAAAAGCTTCAAAATTGTGGGAGGAAAAAACACAGAAAAACGTAAAAAGGCGCAGAAAGAAATTGACAAAAACATCAAGGTGAAAAACAAAGATGTTGAAAAAGACGATCGAAAGGTTTCAGACCCAGAAAAACAAAACGTTGCACGGCCGGCGGGAAGACGACACAAGGGTTAAGACACCTGGCGGTCCAGTCTCGTGGCTGCATTGGGAAGGTCACGCTGGAACACATAATGAACCAACCAATGAAAGACCAAAGAAAAGAAATCTGAAAGAATTTAACACCCGCCCCCCTCCTCCTCCCATCCTTCATTCGTCTCTCTCCCTATCAGCCTCACCCAATGTTCTCTCTCTCACGAATTGGTTTATAAATCAAATTCTTTACAAAAATGTGTCCTTGCCTAACACCTTCTCTGACCTCGTTGGATTTCTTTTAAAAACAAATGGTCTTTAAATTCTTACTGTTCTTAAGTCATACTCTGTCCTCCCCACCACCATGGTGTAGTACTTAGCTCAGTTGCCAGGCAGAAAGTGGCCATGAGCTTTTCCTTGTTTACAGGTCCCTATTTAATGTTGACCCCCTGTTATGGAGCTCTCTTGCAATCATGTGTGGAAAGTAACTTAAGGGACATAAATGCTGTACATTATTTTAAAGGTAATCGGCTGATCTCTCTCACAATGTCCAGCACAGCAATCGGGTATCAGCCTTCACAATAAAAGAAAGCTTCTTTGCTGGCCACAAAGGGATCAGGTTGTATTCATTTTAAATTTGATATTGTTTTTAGAGTACTTATACAAATGTTAAATGATGCCTTCACATTTCTTTAAAGTGTCAGACTCAATAACTGCAGCCATCTTAAGGTCTGGCTGCAGTTATTGCCTGTATTACTCTTACAGCTCAGGTGTTTAATTTTTCATCTTGAAAACTAATATCAAATCTACACATGAATTCTATAATCAGGTTTAAATGCATCTCTCCCTCTCTGTCTGTTGTACATTTGTCCATTACAAAGAGGTTATGTTGTCATCAAGGGGAGTCAGCAGTAAAACCAACAACATGACACTGAATGCGTTTACGTGCGCATAAAATTCAGATTTTTGCTCTTATTCCGGCTAATGAAAGTGAGTATTCCACTAATAGTCCCGTTTACGTGTAGTTGTGCTAAAACAATTTTTAAAATGTCTTTTTCTCCTTTTATTCCTTGTAACCAGCTTCTTGGGAAGGTTGAAGTAGAGATGTGTGTGTGAATATCCAAAAACCTGTTGATAATGTTTAAAAGTCGTTGTGTTTCTCCTTCTCATCAGGTCTGCAGCCTTCCTTCTAAAACCCGAATAATACCGGAATAACCCATGTCGTAATCGGAAAATGCTAAATTCGAGAAAAGGCCTTATTTGGAATATCCAATCGGAATATGCTGTTCATATGACATGTATCAAATTTGGAGTATTGTCATATTTAGAATAATAGTGGAATATTGATGTGCATGTAGGCAGACTGATTGATGCTGCTCTTTGCACCACTTTGTCTGACGCTGTGCTAACAGTAACACTGACTCTGCGTAGCTGGGCTGGAGCACTGCCAGCCACCATAGGAAAAAAAAATAGAGAGGGCAACTAGGGTCTTTGTCCGACACTAGACAATCACACAGAAGTTTTCAAAGCTGATGGTGTCATTGAGAGCTGGTTTGACCCGTGAAGAAGACCAATAGATGCTTAAATCTTAGATACCTATACCTATATTTTCAGTTAACATACTTGTCACTAAATCTTTATGATGTAATAAAGCCCACCATTAAAAGTGTCATTATCAATTTAATTATTCATTTATCACATTGTGTATAGCTATTCTTTTACCTTTGGAAAAATCTCCAATCAGTGGTACGGCGATTACAACACAAATTAAACGCAATGTTTCTACAACAAATTACTGTAATGCTGAACCACATATCAGTCTCACAGCAGAAGATATTACTAGACATCTCTGCAGTTGGTTACTGATTAGGCTTCCTCTTTATAACTGGCATTACCAGGGTTTTAAAGTGGTTTTAAAGAAAAGAAGAAAACAGGGGAGACTAATAGCTGTTAGGAATGAGAGAGAAATTGAGGGTGATGGTGGGGGATAGTTAGTCTTTGTGACAGTTTTTTTGGGGTGGAGGCTGGGAGGTCACCCATCCACCCACCAGCCCCACCACAACTACCCCCTCCCTTCCACCGTCCTCCCTCCTGCCTTGGCTAGTCTCCATGTGCCGGGCTCAGGGCCTTGGGAATGAATGGCACCCGGTCTCTGCTCTGTCTTTGAAGCCAGCCAGGAATGCGAGGCCTCTTTTTTTCCTGCCCTCTCTCTCTGTTGTTCAGGCGGCCGGCAGCACTAGCAGCTATCTGCGGCAGTGAAATATTCCCTCCGCTGCGCTCATTGTGCATCGGAGAGCCGGACGTCATCGGCTGGCCAATCAGTGGCTCCCGCTAAGCAGCCTCGGGTCTCGGTGGGGGGAGAAGGGACTTTCTAAAAGTCTTCCCTCTAATATCTAGCTCTCCTGGTTACTTAGTCTGGTCCCTCTCATAGAGAAAGAAAGAGGTTCTGACAAAGAAACATGGATGGAAATCATTCAGCAAATCCTTATTTAAATTGAAACTTGTTTCTTTTTCAAATGGAAATCAGGAAGGTCAGCAACTTAGACTCAAAGTTTGGGTGAGTTTTTTCTCTTTCTTTCTTGCCAACAGTGCTCTCTTAAGTTTCTTAAAGTTCATTCACACATCTCTGAGCAGCTCCCAGTCTGACTTGCTACTGTGACTGTTGATCCAGCCTTCCGACTTGTGTTCAGCTTTCCTGCTGTCATTGTTCAGTTATCTTGTCTCTTGTTGTTGTGGTTTGCGTGTGAGGGTATTTGTCTGGGCCGGTCACCCTCTGCCTCACCCTCCCTCCTTCCCTCCCTCCCTCCCTTTCTCCTCTCTGTACATTTTGTCACTGCCTGTCCCCTCCATCACTTCCACTTCAGCGCTCCCCTGTTTGGGAGCCTCTCTCTCTGTTCGCAGAGGCAAGAGGAGGGCTGGAAACCACACATACAGAGACACACCACAGATCCGAAGGCCCTTCATAAACACATGGAATCCTTAACACTGTAGTTTGAAAGGAGGGAAGCGGGTTTTGTGTGTATGCAAAACGACCACCTAGGATCATCTTTGATTTGGGTTTTTAAGCTCGTCCAACAAACATGGCAATACGGGGAAAGTGTTACTCATTAGAATTGATTACAAAGGAGGTTTCAGTTGTCAGTCTAAGTTACAAAGCGGTCATTTATCTGAGGAAATCTATATTTGATCGATAAGAAAACACAGTTCTTGCACCTCCATTAATGCTAAGGCACAACTTTCATACTGCAGTGTTTGGCAACATTGACCTTTTATGTATGCATGACAGGTATGTAGTTTCATCTTGATGACAAAGTCATGGAGAGGCATGCAGGTCATGGAGAGAGAAGCCTACATTTACTCTGTCGTTAGAGTCCACCGTGAAGCTTAAACCTATCATTAACTTTAAGGGGCTAGTTTCTGTGCTGGAGAGAACTTTTTGGATAGCTGATGATGGCGGCAGGTTTTCTTTGTGTAACAGAATTGTAGGAATTGCATCCCTATAAGTTATTAAAGTCTATGTACTTTTACAGTGAATAGGGAAACTTGTGAAAAATGTACTAGAGAAGTTTGAAGAAACCCACCATAGACTGAAGTCAAGATTAAAGTGAATTGGTTTTCGGTCATCAAAAGTTTCATGCCAGCTCAAGCAAATGGCCCGTGGAATAAGTGCTGCAGCAGACTTAGTTAAGGCCTAAAGACTATTGATTAAGTGGTGTATGCAAATATTCTATTGGTTGATATTTACTGTGGACATTCATTGTCTTTACAGCAATCCGCAAAACACTACAGCTTCTAACACAGAAAAAAATAGCCTGTAAAGGTTTCCTAATGCTCTGAAAATTCCAAAGTCAAAAATGCAATCCTGCCCAAATTATTACATTTTAGGTGATTTGGCAAGAAATGGGTAAAGCAAATGCTTCTGTCCCAGGAACAATAAAGAGAAAAGGTAGAAAAGTCTTTACGGGTCACAGTGCTGTTGAAAAGGCATTATACATCTGTCACCTGACTAATCCTCCCAGATTTCTCTAGCTCTATATAGAATTCCTGAAATTTTTTCGCGTGTGCTGCAACCTCGAGGCTCTTAATTAGAGGCCTTGTTGATGCAAAATGGCACAGACTCCTCCAACAGGTGGTTAACAGTACTGCCCCACAAAACCAAGCTGTTGTAACCGTGTGAGCTGTGAAACATAAAAAGACTTAAAACCTTGTGATCAGTGGGATTTTTCACCATTTTCTGACCAAACAATTAATCAATAATAAAAATAATTGTTAGTTGCTCACTAATTTTGACACTACCTTGTTGACCATTGTACTGTAACCTTTTTTCTTTTGATTCCAAACACGTTTCAAACTGTAAAATCCTTTTGACCTTTAAAGGTCCCATGGCATGGAAATTTCACGGTATGAGGTTGTTGTTTTTTTGTTTTTGTTTTTTTTTATATATTAATATGCGTTCCCCCAGCCTGCCTTTGGTCCCTCAGGGGCTAGAAATGGCGATAGGTGTAAACAAAGCCCTGGGTATCCTGCTCGGCCTTTGAGAAAATAAAAGCTCAGATTAGCCAATCTGAAATCTTTCCCCTTATGAGGTCATGAGGGGCAAGGTTACCTCCCCTTCCTCTGCTTTGCCCACCCAGAGAATTTGGCCCGCACCCCCAGCTTCCACCTTGCCTTCCCCCCCCTCTCCTCCTCCAAAGCTACAGACTCAGAAATGGCACATACTAAGGAAAGCTCATTGTGAGATTGGCTCTCGTGGCTGTAATTCTGCACCAAGGCTGAATTTTGGGAAAGAGACTTCAGAAATGGTATTAAGGGACCACTAAAGTCTATATAAAAACATCCAACGAGCACCATGTCATGGGACCTTTAAATTCTTCTGAATTAAATACCAAAGTATATCAAACAAGTGTGAAATACTACTGTAAAAGCCAGTCATGGGTTAATAAATATCTTGTTTTTGTTGAGTGAATTTCTTTCTCACTGGCCTGTTGGAATGGAATTTTAAAGTCCTTTTAAAGAGCACCATGTCATGGGACCTGTAAAAAGAAGGTACGAGTGAACAAGAAAAGCACAGGAGATATCCTAAATTAATGAAGAACAATAATAGTTTAATAAACTTTATTCTAATAAAGATTTAAACCTGAGTTAAAATACCCTTGGAGTCATACCTAGGAAAGGTTAAAAAGTTTTCCCTTGGTGTTGCCAGGTACCAGCACGTGCACTCTGCTGGGAAGGCACAAACAGTTCTCTACTGGGGAAAAAAATAATAAGTAAAAACATCAGTGGAAGGTATATGATTTGTATTTACAACTTTATAACAGGTGGAGCATAATTTTTCCACTAGAGGAATTTGACCTAGAAATGCCAGACAATGATTTTTCACTGGTGGCTTACTGTTTTCTGGCATATTAATAGTGTTTGAGCAGAAAGCACCTTGCAGAAAGTTTCTATCTTTGCAGGGTAGCTGATTAAAAAAAAAAAAAGAATAAAAAAATCTCATTAAATAGTTTAGATGATGTATGAAGGTGTTTTTCATTAATGTGGGGGTGTAGCTGTTTGTGTGTTTGAGTGTTTGTGTGTTAACATAGTGGACATGCCAAGTTGACAATCGTATACAAACAATTGTGTTTGTGTGAAATTGTCATGGCATCGCAAAGCAATCAAAACCGCTATGTCATCAGATGTTTGTTGAGACTACACAAAGCCACATGATTTATTTAGTATCGGTCAGTCTCTGTTTTTATCAATTGCTGTTTGTACACACATTTTGCCTGACTGACTGATAACCAGTTTGTGCTGTTTGTGTTTTCTCCCCCAGGAACTACTGAGCTGACCGTTTGAAAAGGCTTTGAATATACAAAAAGGAGGAAGGAAAATGACCTAGTTAGCGGCAAGCGTGACGGACAACCTGGTGCAAATGTGTTTGTTGTAATTTCCCCCGTTTCACCCACAAGGAAGACACATGCATCAGCGCACATACACGTACAACACATTTACAAACCCCGCCCTTCCCTTCCTGCCATCCGCCCCAGTCCTCCATGGAATCCTTCAACTTCCACTTTGAGAGAATGAGCAACTTGGACCTGCATCCTCTGAGCCTGTCCGTCAGCCGGCTCTCCCCAGCCAAGTCCAACAGCAGCATCGCCGACCAACTTTCCCACCACCAACACGGCAAAGGAGACTCTGCCTACAGCTCCTTCTCTGGTGGGTCCACTGCCCCAGACTACCCCTCTCCATTTCTCCCAGACGACCTACAGTCCAGCTCCTTCAGCCACTATGCTGATCTTAAGTACGTGAAGTCTATTTACCATCCGACCCAGGTTGTGCAATCTGACTCCAAGACCATGGACCAGCTCTATCGCTCTGTGGAAGCTATCTCACAGCAGTTTCACAACAATACCAGCACCAATGTAAACCACCACAACGAGAGTTTCCATACAAACAATAAAGCACTCTCTAAAAAAGTGGTGCATTTGGGGTCACTATCCCAAGGTGCTTACCCTCCTGTCCGTCCTCCTCCAATCCCAGCACGCCTGGATAGTTTCATAGCAACAAAAAACTTGGAAAACAGCAGGGTCCACCATCAAGGTACTGAGTTTCAACCCCAGCAGCCACAGCCTCAACAGCAACCCAGACCCCACAATCGACTCCATTCACAGCCCCATGATCTGAATGCCCCAAAACCTGAAATGGCTATCCCAGATACAGGTGAATCAAGCTTCAATTCTGACCCAGTCTACTCAGTTTGGAGGGGCTCTCAACAACAGCCACAGGCCCAGCAGCTGCCAAGCTACCGCCCCCACCTCCAGCCCAACAATCAGACAAAGGTGGCGTTAAACCCGGAATATCTTTTCATCACAGATAGCAAGGCTGCCTCTGAGCAGCAGAAATCAATGAACATCCTAAGTCGATCACCTCCCCTAGGAACGAGTCAACCTGAGCACCTGAAACCCAGAGAGCCTTCGAGCAGTGGTGGATACAATGAAGACCATCACAACAAGCCAAGTGGAAGCAGTAGCCATTTTGAGAGTCAGCGCCAAAGGGCGCACTCGGCCCATGGTTGGCTTGGTTCAGAGCCGAGCCGAGCTGCCAGCCCCTGGAATGCTGGTCAGAGTTTTATCAATAGCAGCATCCAGCATAAGGGGCAGTTCTACTTTGTGACGGGAGTGTGTAAGCTGTCTGAATCTGGTATGAGGACACACTCTGCATCTGTGTCTGGGTTTGAGGCTAGGAGTGAGAGCTCCACTGGGTTGGAGACACACCGACTAAGAGAAAAAGAAAGATGTCACAGCACAATGGATAATTTGTTTAGACCTCTCCAAGAGAGCTCTCAATCTTCCAGTGGTGTGATTCCAGATGAGAGAGAGACTTTCACTTCCCAGAGCAAAGACCTGTCCTCCAGAAGCCAGGATCAGGAGAATCACAGACTATCCCTCATATCGACGCAGTCCTCTCTAAACTTTGACAGTTTAGAAGAAATCAACATGATGCAGAGTCGAGATATTGGCCGCCACACTGCCAACAACCCTATATTCTACTGTGGACCCGACAGAAACTGCCCACCTAATTCAACTAAACAAACGACTGAGTTCACCTCACTGATAAACAATGAACAGCCCAACCAACACAAGAGAGAGGAGCAGGCAAAGAGAGGGAAACGGCAGCCTTTGAGGGATGTTGCCAGCGAGAAGATAAACAAAGAAACTACCCCACTTCTTTACCACCTCACCGGAGCCGGCAGGGCAGCGTCACAGCCTAAAAAGGATGCTGATTTCAGTATAAACAGCAAGGATGCAATTCCAAACAAAACGGGTCATGGAGACGTGGCTACTAGCGATACGCAGAAACCTCCAAAAAGTGACACGAGCAAGAACGATAGAGGGGAAGTTATTTCTGTTGACTGTAACACCCTGGACGACTCATTTAAAAAGTACTACAAAGAAAAGCTGAAGGATGCCCAGTCAAAAGTCCTAAGGGAGACGTCATTTAAAAGGAAAGACCTGCAGCTGTCATGGCCGCACCGTATCAGGCAAAAACCGGAGCTGAGACCTACAGTGATTCATACCTTCACCCCATCACAGGACTCTGAGACTTCCACAGATACACTCACTCCCTCTGTGACCTCTGAGGAAACAGAGAGGGGGAGCATAAAAGAAGACGTCAGGGGGAGTCAGGAGGAGATAGACAAAGAGACGAAAAAGGAAAACGGGAGACCAGCGAATGTGGCCATGCCCCAGGTAGCACGTATTGGAGGCAGGAAGCGATTGACTCCAGAGCAAAAGAAGATGTGCTACTCTGAACCAGAGAAACTCAACCAGCTTGGTAGAGCACCCATCCACTCTGCATGCCGCTCATTTGGCAACGAAAATGACAGCCCGTTTGCAGTTGAATGCCAGGGAGAGGAACGTGTGCAGCAAGGAGAGCAGGGACTGGTTGCAGCACGGCGGAAGATGTTTGAGACAAGAGGTAGAGCACTTTCAGCCTCTGGTGCGTCAAAGACAAGCTTAAAACATCTGCAACAGAAGGCCCTGGTGGAGTACATGGAGCGTAAGACGGGCCAAAAAGTAGCTGAACCACAGCAACCAACGCCTCAGATACCATCTCCATCCAGACAGAGGCATTCTCTGGGGGAGAAACCCTTTGACTGGGGTCCCAGGCCACTATCAGGAAATGATGAAGGCAGAAACACCAAGAAGAAACTCCACAGACCCCACTCTGCAGGCCGCATCCTTGACTCATCCGCCAGCTCAATCAGGTACGAATAAAAGAGCCATAGGGCAAAAAAATACATAGTTTGATGTTGTTGTTTTTTGTATTGACAAATCATTTAAGTGTTTTATTTTAATTCTGACAAAACAGGTACGCCCAGTTCTTCTCAGCTCAGTCTTGTTCGG
The DNA here is from genome assembly GCF_008692095.1 of Etheostoma spectabile. Classification (NCBI taxonomy): domain Eukaryota; kingdom Metazoa; phylum Chordata; class Actinopteri; order Perciformes; family Percidae; genus Etheostoma; species Etheostoma spectabile. The sequence goes on along the minus strand of NC_045745.1, from coordinate 18,859,161 downwards.
GCCAATATGCCAGCCAATCAAATCAACCCAAATGGAGGGAGAGTCAAGCTCCATTTCACGGAAAGTCTGCCTCAGTGGAGAGTCTCTTGGACCAACCAGAACCACCTAGTTTCCTCAGGAACAGATCCACATCCACACCACATGCATTTCAGGTAAGTCTGTTGAAATTGAGACTGTTACAGTTAACACATATTACGTTAAAGTCAGTGTCTGATGACAAGTATATCCAATTAAATTTCCATTTCAACAGGCCAGTCAGAAAAAATTCACTCAACAAAAACAAGATATTTATTAACCCATGTCTGGCTTTTACTGTAGTATTTCACACCTGTTTGATATACTTTGCTATTTAATTCAGAAAAATTTAAAGGTCCCATGACATGGTAGTCTTTGGATGTTTTTATATAGACCTTAGTGGTCCCTTGATACCATATCTGAAGTCCCTTTTCCCAAAATTCAGTCTTGGTGCAAAATTATAGCCACTAGAGTCAGTCCCACAATGAGCTTTCCTTAGTGTGTGCCATTTCTGAGTGTGTAACTTTTAAGGGGGGGGGGCAAGTTGGAGGCTGGGGGTGCGGCCTTGACCAACTGCCACTTTCCTCATTTGAATGCCATGATGTCTGTCTCTCATGGGTGGGCCAAATTCTTTGGGCGGGCAAATCAGAGGAAGGGGAGGTAACCTTGCCCCTTAGGACCTCATAAGAGGATAGATTCCAAGACCCATCTGAGCTTTCATTTTCTCAAAGGAAGACCAGGATACCCAGGGCTCGGTTTACACCTATTGACATTTCTAGCCACTGGGGGACCGTAGGCAAGCTGGGGGAACTCATATTAATGTTAAAACACCTCGTAAAATGTGACATTTTCATGCCATGGGACCTTTTTAAGTCTCAAGTGTAACTTACATCTTTCCTTTTCGCTCTTTTTCAATTCCTGTGCAATAACCCAGCAACACTGGCTCTAATCAGTCTACTGGTTCCACTTATTATTTATTCATCATTCTCTATTTCAGAGCTGTTCATATTGTAATATAATACTTGTATAATAACATTATACTATTTAATCCAGCACCCTTTGCACTATGCGCCATTATAATATGAATAATAACTATCATAATTATAATTTACTCCTGCATACTTTGCACTCTTCACTTCACTATTGCCTCAACCTGTCTATATTGTTTCTGTTTATAGTTTGTATATATTGTTTGTTTTGTTCTTTTGTTGTGCATTGTGAGCAATACAATCCAAAAAAAAATAATCTTCGTATGTGTCCTCATACCCGATTAATAATGCTGATTCTGGGTCTGTAGGCACTCGACTACGAGGAGGATCCATTACCAGTTACTATGGAAACCTGGAGGTATGTACCAGCACTGCAGACAAATTGGGACATTTTTATGTGTTTTAGGTCAGGAGAGTATCAGGTCAGTGAGGGTGTGCTGGGGCACAGACTATAAATCTCAACTTCAGATTCATTTTGGCACTAGAAAGTCAACACCCAACTGCTCCAACAAACCAGCATCCCTTTAAAACGGCATTGGCTGTAAAAGAATATTCATGGAATCAACCATTTTTAAGGAGTTGACCTATTCTCAAAATTATATTGCAATTTCTAGGACTATCATACAATTATTGCCAGTTTTTCAAAAAAAACATGTCCAGAGCACTTATATTATGCGTTTGTATTTGCTTTTAAAGAATTTGCTTATGAAAATGTGATAATTAAAAGTTTTGATAAGGTGTTGATTTAAAGTTCTAAAGTAATCCTAGTTTGTATGAATTGATGGCTTACATTTAAATACTGATTGACAATGTCAGTGCCCAGTCGGATGCCACAGAGGACTCCTTAATAAAGCCGCCCCCTGAGGGCCATCAGCGAGTCCGTGTGGTCGCACAGAGGGGGAAGTCCATGGAAGAGCTCGGGGCATCAAAGTTAAAAAGACCATCAGCCCTGAGTAAAAGTTCTGAGCAGCTAGATCAACTGTGGAGGGATTCGACTGGACCAGGAGGACCAGACAGAGACAAGATGGGTGTTTCATTCTTTGCCGAAGTCAGAGAAGCCCAGGGGCAGGACGGTGGGAGGAAGAAACAAAATCTAACAGAGCAAGCTGGAAAAGAGCCAGAGATTGTTGGTCAGAAGAACACTCAGGGACAGACACAAAACCAAACGCAGAAAAAGTCTTTGTTGAAGCAGAACTCCGAACCTGTGGAGGATGCCGCAGTAGGAACAAGGAACTCAAGTCGATCCACCTCGCCGGCAGCCTCCTGTTCCTCTGCCCGGGCCAGGGTTCACTCTGGTTCGCAAGGACCGGTCACAGATGAGATCAGGTCCAGTAGACTGCCCAGTGAGACTTCATCTGACCTACCTTCCCCCAGATGTCCAGACACCAGTGAGAGGGGGATCAAGTCCCCCTTGTCCACCCCCACCCAGACAAAGCTTCCTTGTGAAAACAGGCCAAGCACCAGGTAAGATGAGACTCTGTGTAAATGCAGCATTTGTTTCCTCTGTGAAATGATTTGACTAATTGAATGTGCCACTGTCTTTCACAACCCCCTGACATTGTCATCATGTGAATATATTGCCTTTCCACCAACTGGACTAAGACAAACTCTTAAGAAGTTGTGATTCAGGTGTGATTCCTAACCATGAGTTGTTTAACTTCTAGTAGAGTCAGGACTTCTCCATCTATGACTGGATCAGAGAGAGAGCAGTCGGTGGATGAACCAAGCACTGACGCCCCACAGCCTGATTCCAACCATGAAGTGTCTCTGAGCTGCGGCGTCACCACAGATCCATCGCTGTGGATTCTTCCTCCAGAGGAAGAGATCAAAGAAGAACACCAGACTTCGCCGCTAACAGACGTTTTTGACGAGGAGTCCACCGGCTCGGCCCCTCCAACGCAGACAAGTGAAAGCTCTGTGTCTCCCCGCACCTCCGTCTCTGACACAGACATCAGTCAGCAGGCGGAAGAGGAGGACAATCCAGAAATGGAAGATGAGAAGTCAGGAGAACGGCAGGAGATGGAAGAGAGGGGAACACCAGAGGGAGAGACGGAGAGCGCGGCGAGACCTAAATGGAAGGACCTGGTAGAAGCGTTGGTCAAGGCCGACCGATCACTGGCCAGAGTGCTCTACCCGCTGGCCAATCGTAAGACAGCCCTGATGCTGATGGAGCAGCTGCTGTCTGAAGACACGCTGCTGATGGAGGAGCACTACAAGAAGAAACAGGAGCAGAAAGGGGCTGCAGAAAGGTAAACATTAATGTCCTTGAACACAACACTTAAAGGTTAAACCAGTTGTGGTAGCTGAAAATAAACTCACACTACTGTGTGAGTTTATCTTTACTGTACATATTGCAAAAGGTTGCAACATATCGCAATAGACACTGAGATTCTTTGAATTAGTTGAACAAAAATATCAATAGAAAACGGCACATTAACTGTCTTTTTTTTAATGGTGCCTGTTATTGTCAATTCAATATTCAATTTGTTCAATATAAGAATGTTAGAAAAGATTTCATTGGTTTTAAATTCAACAAGCAATTTGTTGTATTTTAGAAGAATACTGAAAGCAACTGTAAGGTAGAACTGAGTGCGCTTTAAAATCTGTTTATTTATCACAAGTAATATCGTTATCACAATGTTAACAAATGTTATCGCGTATTGCATATTTTCCTCATATCGTGCAGCCCTACTTTCCATCTTTTCAGGTGACTACATTACATAACACTTTGTCTTGTGCAGTACATACACAGCTGTGTAGATGGAAGTAATAATCCATCGCATATTTAAAACTAGTTTAGCGTTGAAATGGTGTTTAGAGTGCCATGTTCATTTTCAGTTAATGATTCCAGATTCGTAATTCCTAATGTTCCTCCTTAAAATTTGATACTGGTTTCTGCCAAAGAACTGACATCACAAGCACAGACACACATGGCTATCTGCTTACTGCTGTACATGCACTCCCACATCTGCTGTAGGCACACTTACAAAGAGAAATTTGCAGTTGCATTTCAGAGTTTTGTAATGTGTGAATAAGGGTATACTGTACTGTATTTGATGACAGTATATGTGGCACTTTACAGGGTGTAAAAAAAGCTCTTTTGACCTAAGCATGTTTCTTTTTCTAGTGCTGAAACGGTCGAAGGAGCTGAACCTCCTTGTCCTTCTGTTCCTGACAGCCTGAAACCTCAATGTACAGATCTGCAGAGCAAAGCTGACATCACTGAGAAAAAGGTAATTATTAATTTATGCAAAATAGCTGAAGTTTTTTTTCCAAATTACCTCCCAGCACAAGTAATGTGTATTTTTTTTAAACAATGAAATATAGTAATTTCTCATGACCGAGAGGTGAAAGGGATTTCTTTTTATTATTTTTTTCAAAGTCAAAACAGAAACAAACCTTTTTTATAAAGATGGCTGGACATGACAAAATGAGACCTTTTTGTGAAAAATGTATTCCTTTACTGGTAACAACACAATAGACCTCAACAGTCCTGCCCACAACCGGTTCCGGAATTAAAAATATAATACAATTTCTCCATTGACAATTTCAGTTTTGACTATTGAGAATACTATCTGGTTGCTATTTGGCTTTGAGTGGACTCAGACTGAGTTACTTCTGTGTCACCAGTGTTGGGAGAGTTACTTTTAAAAAGTAATTAGTTACAGTTACTAGTTACTTCTTCCAAAAAATAACTAAATTCGATACTCAAATTATAAATAACTAATAACACAATAGATGTTTTGGAACTTTTGATATTTATTGCCTCTCATTTGGGCTCGCCATACCTGTCTATGCGTGCTTTCAAACACCCGCCCAACTCTACCTCTGATTGGCTTACCATGAAATTTTACTCAACCTCAGCCAATCGTCAGCATTTAGGTGCTTGTTTCGTGCACTCACCACTAACCAAGGAAGAACAGTAAAAAAAAGTATTTGCCTCTCGGCTCAGAGATCTAGTTGGTCTGATTTAAAAAAGAAAAGCTCCAATTATCGTAACGCGCCGCAATTTTTGCCAGTAACGGTAATGGCGTTATTAAGATGGGAAGAGCAATCAATTAAATTACTCGTTACTGAATAAAGTAACGCCGTTATTTATAATGCTGTTATTCCCATCACTGCTTATCACATGATGTACTGTCTGCTTCTTATCAGTATCTCCCACTTGCCAAATGTTTGGTTTGGCAGATAACCTCCCCCTCGTCCTGACTGCCTCCCACATTTCCTCTTGATACACTACGCCTTTATCTTATAACAGTAAACACCAGCAAGTATTAAAGTAAATTAAAATGTTTTTGTCCACATTTTTTCACATTTGGCTCGGTTTCACCATGTGTATCTCTTCTGTAGCACCATTGCCTCAAATCTCTCACACATCACTTCCTCTGCTTGAATTACCAGCGTCTGTTAGCGTCCTATATCGAGGAGCGTCTGCGTTCGCTGGAAGAGACGCGTTGCGCCCTGCAGGCAGAGGTTCAGCAGAACGTGGCCCACGGAGAGGCCCTACAGGTGCTGGTCCGTGAGCGCTGTTTGGCCGTGGAGCTGGAGAGGTACAACCTGTTCATAGGAGACCTGGAGAGGGTGGTGAACCTGCTGCTGTGCCTCTCTGCTCGGCTGGCCAGGGTGCAGAATGCCCTGAGCACCGTGGACCAACACACAGATGCCGAGGAGAAGGTGAGCAACCAAAACCTATTCTTTGGAGATCAGTGGCTTCATAAATGAACGTTTTGAGGATCTATCGCAAGATCATTTCTCCTTTTAAGAGTCCTCTTATCTTACAGCCAGTCTTAATATCTGTATGCTATGATAAACGGCTAAAAAAACTGAAATAAGTTGCATAATTGTTTGTTGGTGATGCACTTGCCAGCAGGGACTGTCCTTGGATGCCTGGGTAGCTCACCTGGTAGAGCACTCGTCCACATAAAGAGGCTTAGTCCTTGACGCAGTGCCCAAAGGTTTGACTTGGGGCAACTTCAACCTGGGGCACTTTGCTGCATGTGGCGTTTAAGAACACTTATGCCATTTTCACTATGATTCTGGCATTCACAAATGTTTTTTTTATTTGGGATTTGTTCTTGGGTAAGAACAGAATCTATGCACACTCAAGAAAGAGCTCTCTTACAAACAATTGAGAGCTGACATGTTTGCGCAAAATAATTAGTTTTGTGTTTTGTAAAGAATTAATTTCATTATTTTAGTTTTAATAAATACACACTACACATACACTAGGCCTATATACTTCATCAGTTCTGCGTCCTTCTCCGGATACAGCGTTCACGGCATGATTAACTGCATTCCATGCATCGGATTGATTTGCTGTTTTGTATGTACTGCTAACTCTACTAAATATGGTGTCTCGTTTTTCGTTAACTTCTTGCTCCACTTCAGAATTGCTAAAGTTTTTCTTTCTTTTGGAGTCGAGGTCTCCACCACCTTATCCGGTCTTTTCCACATTTCCCCAAGCGTGAACACGGCCCTGCCATCTCATGCCCTTTAATGGAACTTTCTTAAGTACGAGCCATGACCCAAAATTTTACATGATGTAAAATGCAAGATTTCTGCAGCTAAAGAGAGAAACCTTTTTTAATGCAACCAAATTCACATACGCCTTTTACAACATCCATTTTTTGCTTTTTGTTTGTGTTTGGATTTTCAGTCAGCATGGCTTATGAGTGCTGGGTTTTTAAGCAGCCGGTTATTATATACATTGTAAGTATTCACATCTCACATCAGACAAGTATTAAACGCATGGAGCCGAAACGTCAACATATGACTCTCTGTCAAAAATTGTATGAATCTGATCTAAATCCATGCCGTTTCTGTGTCTTCCTCTCAGAGAGCACTAATACTGTGAATGAATCTCAGGCTGGTTTCTGGGGTTAAAGGTCAACTGAATCCGTTAAATAAGATTTGATAAAAATCGACTGATGTACTGTCATGCACAGTCCCGTGCTCTGTGTATTATGGTCCCATTTAGTCTCCTGTCTTTCCCTCTGAAGTTGTTTACACACACACACACACACACACACACACACACACACACACACACACACACACACACACACACACACACACACACACACACACACATACATACACTCTGATACCTGTGAGTAAAAGGCATGTTGTCAGCAAGACGGCGGATGTCATGATTTACTGCAGCGTTTGTATGTTTGTTTTATTTAGCATCTAGATAAATGAAGATGACCACGGGTGTTAGACGTGTGTGGCAGCTCCCATGCCCTCAGCTATACTCTCTTTCTGTTTACTTTAGAAGAGCAAACACATGCTGCTTGGGAAACGTTTAAGGGTGGCTTTAATGGAGTCAAGGTTTCTCACTGTTTGGAATTCAGAAAATGTTATCGGTGTTTAATTGCCAGTTTTTCGAGCCAAATGCTTTATCACATTCATGACATTTGGAGATTGTTTTTGATGTACTGCACTTTGTGGCTTGATTTTATGATTTTAATATTAATATTAACCTACATTTTTGTAATGCTGCATCTGGTAGATACCCCTTATTCAAATATATTTACTGTCAGACATTTAGGTCTTTATATCAAACATCGAGAGTTGCGTCACAGGATGTGGCTTGAGCTCTGTGCCTTGCTTTGTCTCCCCTCTGAATATCCCGTTTCATCATGCGTCCCAGTACTCACATCATCAATTTATTTTTGCATGGATCCATTTCTAGATTCTTCCCTTAAGGGCTCTTTGTCCATCTGGAAAAGCATGTGCTGCATACGGAGAGCTTGTTAGAGGCTCATTTGTTTTCTTGCTGTTATCAGCAACACTGGTATTTACACTGACTCACCGAAACTCCAGCCAGGTTTCGATGACATTTGTATCTACCCTGCCCTCTGTTGACATAAGAAAACACTGCACCTCCTGCCCTTTGGCTATTTGAAACATAATCCTACAACTGTTACAGCTCTCCATTACATTAAACATATTACCTTCAAGTGAAACAAAAAATATTACCCAAAATATGACACTTCATTTCACTTCATTTTCACATTTTCTATCAGCAGTCCTCTCAAATTCTGTATTTGTATAAGTTTGCTCGCAGCAAGATTTTAACTTAGCAGGTCTAATGCTCTGCAAGGCATGATTCCAACACCACAATAAGGTTCAAAGTCCAATAACAGAGAGATGAAATGTAACCTTTGAACTATATCAGGTATAATTCATGTTCGTTACCCTCTCTGTCTCTGCACTTAGCAATCTCTGGACAGTCGCCACCGTCTGCTGTGCAAACAGAGGGAGGACGCCAAAGATCTGAAGGACAACCTGGACCGGAGAGAGAACCTGGTCTCCACCTTTCTGTCACGTCAGCTGTCCGCCGAGCAGCTGCAAGACTACCGGCGCTTCATCCAGACCAAGGCCTCGCTGCTCATCCGACAGAAGGACCTGGAGGAGAAGCAGAGGCTGGGAGAGGAGCAGCTGGAGGGCCTTTCCAACAGCCTGCCTCTGTGAAGGAAGGAACACAAAAGCACAGATTCCTCCTTTCTTTTCTTTTCTTTTATTTTCTTGACTTGCCTTAGAGGAGGACGGGCTTATTTAAAAAGACTGTAAAAGACATGTAGAGAGTTTTGGCTGTACTTTTCACTTGGATCATAAGTGGTCCATCTGATGTCTTCAACCCTTTTCACCCTGTCAGGACTTTCTTTTATTCTTTAAAAGAGTTTGACAGGGCTGCTGGGAAACCCACCATGCCTCTCGCTGCTCTCCTGTCATACTATCTAGGTTGCACATGAGATGAGCAATAAAGACTGTCATCTGTCGAGGGTGCCCAGAACACTCACCCAATCTCCGCCCAGTGTCAGTCTGCACAATCTGCAATGTGTACCTGGAGGCTTTTCCCTAATGTGTCGCACATGTTTCCGTTGAATTTAACCAGATGACTGAGCAGTTTTTATGTGTGCCTTGACGTTAGTGTTGCTGTGGAACGTTTTCCATCAGAGCCGCTGTGTGGAAACTTTGCGTCCCTTGTTTGCAATTCAGCAACTGTCCTTCCCTTTTTCAATAAGATGGTAGTGCTACTGCCCTGTATCTGCACCTGTGGAAATCTTTTATAAGCTTTAAGATTGTATTTTGACCTGCGAGAGGGGTTCAGTGAAAGAGCAAAGCCTGAGATGGGGGCGGTTTACTGTGTCATGTCAGTAAAATGTACAGCAGATGGAATTTTTTCTTTTTTCTTTTTAAATGTGTTTAAAATTAAGGCACTAAAAACCAAAAAGGGTGAATGAAAAAAGCACTTTGTAATGATACATAAATGCACATTTCTTCAAATCAGACTCAAGTAAAAAGTGAAAGCCTTAATCCATCCATTTAAACAATATTTCTATTCTTTTGTCTTCAATTTTAAATAGGAATGTTGAAATATTTTTTCTTCAAAAAAAAGTACTTGAGCAGACCCAGCATCATTCAGGATTGTGCACAAATACCTTTCCAGCTAATTTCATACGTAATGTTAAGTCTTGATGATTTCATGCTGGAACGATTCCTTGTAAGGAGGTGCTAAACCTCTTTAAAGCAGATTATAATATAAGCAACAATTATATCACAGAGTATTTTCTCCCAATGTCCCTTTGTCACAGACGTGGCATGTGATACTTGAAATACTTTTGTATTGAAGAGGAAAGTCCACAATCTTCACTTCAGGTGTCTTAAACTCATTTTCTATTTTCTACCTCCACTGTGTAGGCCCTTTTAGACATACTGTAACTGTACCTTTAAGTTTATTTAAATTTACACAGTTAAAAAAGCTCTTGTTAGCCCTGAATGAAAATACACTCTTGAATCAAATGACTTTTCCCCTAATATAAAAGAAAATTTCACATTTAAGAAACTGCACGTGTTTGACCTTAATATTTGTCATTAGTGTTTGTAATTGTATTTCTTTTTACTCAGTCGTGTGTGTGTGTGTGTGTGTGTGTGTGTGTGTGTGTGTGTGTGTGTGTGTGTGTTTGTGGGTGTGTGTGGTGTGTGTGTGTGTGTGTGTGTGTGTGTGTGTGTGTGTGTGTGTGTGGTGTGTGTGTGTGTGTGTGTGTGTGTGTGTGTGTGTGGGTGGTGTGTGTGTGTGTGTGTGTGTGTGTTGTGTGTGTTGTGTGTGTAAATAATGAATGTTAATGATTATGTTCCTGGTGATGGGTGAGAATAGTTGTTGAACAGAAAGTCAAACTCCTTTCAGAGTTGGAGTTTGAGTTTTCAACAAAACTCTCACTCTGAAGTCATAAAGTGATCAAAATGTTATTGTCCCTCAGGACATAATACCTGTTGGCCTCACTAAAAAAATAAAAAGTTATCCAGTGAATGGGTTGACTGAGACAGAGCATTATTAGTAGCCTCTTCCTATTATAAAAATAGCCTCTACTCACTAATTCAAAATATCAAAAATACTGGAAACTCTTTTCCATTGAAAGATATTTTCAGTTTCTTTTGTTGAACAGTTTCTCCACTCCTTCCAGCGCCCCTAAAGCATTTCTCTGGAGATTTACTATCCTGTCTGTTTCAGTTTGCTAAACAGATGTATGTTTGTTTTGGCCTTTGTGCTGACTCAGGGCTGAAGGGTTAGAAGGACTCTCATGTTGTTCCACGCAGCCTGCTGGAATTCCTAAAGTATGCAACATTTTGGAGAAAGAGACTGTGGGGGAGAAAGTGAGGAAAGCGCTCCCATAGAGGAGAAGCAGCACATGGATAATTACTTAGTCCTTGCTATGTGTGCATACAGTACTTGCAAACATTTCACAGCTTCTTGAGTCATTTCTTGTTTCTGTGATTCAATCTAAGCGGTGTTTTTTCGAGGTTGCAGAAAAATGGGCATAGTAGGATCCGTTTGTTTCAAATACTGGAAGCGTGTAACAATGATACGAACAGAATCTGTTTTAAAGCCAAGACGAAAAGACATTTTACAGTGAGTCCCAGTGGGTGGGACGACAGCAGAGACATTTCTAAATCAACTTCTGCTCTATTTCACGACTATTTTCTGTTGAGTTTGAGTTGTTTTTGTGCCTGTTTGGAGTTGTAAATTCTATGTTTGTAATATTGTGAATAAATTAAGCTCTCCCTCTAGTGTACCACGGTTCTCCTTTTCCCCAGCACAGTGAACTTGTCTTAAGTCAAAAGCATTTTTATCAGTTTGTAAACTAGGAGCAGTTAACTGATGCATACACACATATCCAACCTGAACAGTAACAAATGATTGAGACAGGAGCTTAGAACTACAAACATTGGCAATATAATAATTGAAATATTTATGCAAAGAGCTATTAAAGTTGTGTGCTACAACGTCAGTATTTAAGCTGTGAGAACAGGTAACATTGGATATTTTGTCCCATTATAAACATGTTAGATATTGTTAGTAAGTCGTGTGTAGTCGGTAGTTGAGGCTTCCCTGGATTGGTGTTTCCTCTCAGAGCTCGTCTCTGCCCTCTGCAGCCACATCAACGCACTGCTGCTGAGGGTCACAATCAGAACAGGATTTAATGCCGAGTACATTTTAACTAGCAAGGAATTTGCCTTTTTGTTTGTTGTATACATAAACATATTACAAGGGAATGAGCACAAAATAACCAATAAACTAGCCAATGGTTTACTGTTGCTGAACTGGGAGCAAGACAACTGGTGCAATCAGCTTCCTCCATGCACATGTTGACTCACATTTTCCATCTAAACACTTTATGGAAGCTTAATCGTTCGTAGAAAGGCAAACCATCGATTACAACCAGGGTATAAATTCACACTTCGACGGCAGTCGCACAATGCTGATGTGTTTCATCACAAAATAAATGCTGGGTTTAAATTCAGCTTGCCTCTAGAGTGTCTGTATGTGTTTTCCTCTGTGTGTAGTCTTTATTCTAAGCTAAGCTATGCTAATTATGCTCATCTGCTATCTTTTGGATACCAATACCACTGTCTTGTCTGCACATTAAATATAAAGTAGGAGGCAGTTAGCTTAGTGTAGCGTAAAGACTGGAGATAGAAGGTAAACAACTGGCCTGCCTCTGTCCAAAGGTAAACTAAATCCACCAGCAACTCTAAAGCTTTCTAACTAATATGTTAGGTATTGTTTGTTTAATTTCTACAAAAAGCGACCAACAAGTTGTGATTTTACAGGGAATTATATATACAGGACTTTTTTTTTGGAGTTGTTGCCATGCAATGTCACAGAAACGACAGGACTGCTTAGTTGGTGCCACTTGCTCCAGGAAGTCATTGCTCCCAGCCAAGAAATCTTTTTTTTTTTTTTTTAAAACACTTAGTTTTAGTACAGTTAAATAATGTATACTTTATTAGCCCCGCAAGGGGAAATTACAATTTACACTCAGTTGTTATTACACACATTACACACAGGCCTGAATTACACACACATGCTCAGTACCTACACATGCACTAATGGAGAGATGTCAGAGTGAGGGGGCTGCCCATGGAAAGGCGCCCCGAGCAGTTGGGGGGTTTGGTGCCTTGCTCAAGAGGACCTTGGCAGTACCCAGGAGGTGAACTGGCACCTACCCAGCTACTAGTCCACCATCATACTTTGGTCCGCATATGGATTGAGTTTAAATAAACAATAGATAAATGTGTTAATTACTGTAAATAAATGAGAGTGGTATCCATTTTAATTTGCATGTAACTTTGCAAACAACCACATTTCTCAAAATGTCTAATTAGTCATTTAAGGGGGGGAAAAAAATCACATTTTGGGAACTAAATGATGCATTGAGGGGGGTGTATTTGTCTTCCTCCTCCTTTGTCTCTTTTGTGTCTCTGTCCTTGTTTGTTCAGCCTCACAGTGGAATGCTGTCCAGTTTGTTTGTCAGCGATAACAAATGCTTATTAAAAGAATGCACTGGGAAAAAGAGAAGGATTTGAAGTTGTTGGCAAGTGGCAGATAAAACCCCAGGAGGACAGTGAGAGACACCAGACAGCACTTCTTGTACTTTACAAAGTAAAAAAAAAAACAACTCTGGGAATTCTCAACAAGTAAGATCTTTGTCAGACACTAATTGCATGGTAACTAGGTCTAGCATCGTTACAAAGACTGTGTTAAGTGGTGTGGGTAAGTTGATGCTCTACACTGCAGACGACAAACGGGAGGGAACAGAATGGTCTGAACACTGCAGCCACAGTTCTGTCACAATGCTGGGAAATGAAGAGCTTTGCTGCTGATAATCACTGACTCTGAGGCAGGGAAACATAGCCCTCCAGCTGGGAAGCGACATCTCCACCCTTCAGGGACACAAAGTAGTTTTATTCGCTTCATGCACCCAAATGTTAAATTGATCATGATTTACAGAGAGCTTTGTTGATCATGTCAAGAACTCGTGTGATTACTCTACTGGGGGTTCAATTTAGTGGCTCCATATCTCACTTTTCAACCTGAACTCGGAACTTCTGAAGGAATACCAGCAGCACACCAAAACAGAAGTTTGGTTAAAGCCAGGTTCATGTGGATATTTTTCTTTACCAGAGTATGGCTGGAAAGCCTAATTTTAGTTGTGTCGTTCATTTTACTTTATAAATACATGATGACATATTTACACTGGATTTTGTCCAATATTTGAGTAAGAGGAGAAGACAAGTTAAATCCAATTCAACTCAACATCAGCAGATGTTAAAGTGCTCATATTAGCTTTTTGGCTTTTTCCCTTTCCTTTATTGTGTTATATATCTTTTTGTGCATGTTATAGGTTTACAAAGTGAAAAAGCGCAAAGGCCACCCCAATGGAACTTACCATCTCCAACAGAAAACAGTGTTCACACACTGCTCCAAACAGCTGTATATTAGTGCAGCCTTTACTTCCGTGACGGACCTGCGTCACTTTGTAACACGTTATAATGCTCACCTAGCTGCTAGCAGGGCACGACCTCATACTTTGCTTCTGACTGGCTAGTAGTCCTTACTTAGCAACTGCGCATGCGCGACTCCCAACAAAAAATGGAGCAGAAGTGTGATGCCTCACTCTGTAGGTAAAACAGAGCTCAACACACAGGGTGAAAAGAGGAGCTGCAGCAATGTGGAGTACAACAAAAATATCGTGTTTTTTGAAAATTAAAACATGTAAACCTATTTTGATATGACCTCTAAATACAATTATGAACCTGAAAATTAGCATATGACTTTAATAAAAGTCATAGATAGCTTAAATTCCCCTTTAAAGGGATAGTTTGACATTTTGAAAAAGACCCTTATTTGCTTTATGGCCAAGAATGAGATGTCTGTAGGATAAATGTAAAGCTACAGCCAGTAGTTGCTTAGCTTAGCTTAGCATAACAACTGGAAACAAGGGGAAATACCTAGGCTGGTTCTTTCCAAATGGCTTTTCATTCCCTTAACCTAAACTATGGGCTGTACGATTTAGGCTGCACTCCTACTAGCCCTGAGCTAAATGCCATTTGGAACATGTAACTCATTCCATTGTTGTAGCCCCATTTTACACTGGCAACTTTTTAGCCGCCTCCATGGGCAAGTTGTTCAACGGTAAGCTGATTGGATTTCGGTTATCGGATTGGATCAGATCTTGAAAATGGGTTGTTCAAAAGGGAAAGAAGGAATCTGAAATCAGATTACATTATCACGAAATCCAATCCTAGTTTTAATCTGGATCAAACCTTCAGTTTGTGTTATTCACAACTTGTCAGTAGGATTTGGATAACTTTGACCTCAACGGGGGGGGGGATTTTACGGTGGATTCCAGGAAGAAAATGTAGTAAAACTTTAAAATTGGTCAAATAATACATTTGTAACATTTAGTATATATAATTTTATTTATATTTTGCACTTGACTTGTGTAACCGTTGTAACAGTAGATAAAGTAGACATAGGCTACCAATCAAGCTATTCAGTACAGTAAAGTAAAAATAAAATAAAAATGATCTTGTCTCCATGAAACAATCCCCCAAACAGATTTCAATAGCAAACAAAACTATATTCTATTTTTTTGTCATTCATCACCGTATATTGATTTCAAAGAAACAATCATCAGAGATGAGCCTGTCAAAAATAATTTCTGGTCTCTCCTCCTCAGATGAAGAAGAACACTGGACTTTTGGCCTTTTCTTTTTAAAGACGTTTTCAAAATATCCATAATGTATCTGCTAATGTAGGTTTGTTTTTTATTTGTTGTGGCTCATAAAAGCGCCATAAAAGAAATTATGAATGGAAGTGGATGTTTATGTTTAAGTTTTGTCTCAAAATAACAAACACTTGAAGTGACCCCATGTTGGCTTTTCTACCAAAGCTGGTATCCCACATTGTGACATATTGTCCCATTTCGAGCACTGGTAATCTGGATTTGGTAATCTTGAAAACTGTGTCTCTGGATTGGGGGGATCCAGTCCAATGTTGCTTTGAAAAAAGCAACATAAAAGTAAGACGGATAACCTGATCCTGAATAGCAAAAAAATGGGATTTCTAGACCCGGATCATTTTGATCCAGATTAAATGGCCCTGTATGATCAGAGGTAAAACTGTAAGGTAGGGCGTAGAGCATAGTTCAGGCAAAAAGCGCAGCGCAGGTACAAGACTTCTTCAAGACTTCTAGCTACCTCCTTTTTTGCACCAGCGTCAACTAGATCTAAGTTAGATAGCTAGCTAGATAGCTAGCTAGATAGATAGATAGATAGATAGATAGATAGATAGATAGATAGATAGATAGATAGATAGATAGATAGATAGATATTTATTGATCCCAAGAAAAATGGGAAATTACGGTGTTACAGCAGCAAAATCAGTCACACAGCACAGAATAAAAATATATATGAAATACTAGGAAAAATATACGTACATACAACGTACATGAAATAATAATAATAGGAATAAAATGAAAGAAAAAATATTTGAATATATATAGGATGGGAAAACTAAATGTGCAACTGCTTAAATAATATGCTAAAATGCTAAAAGTTGAAATAATTTGAACTTTTAAGCGGTGCGCCACGCAAAGTTTACCTCTTCCTCCGAGTTGTCTCCTATGCTTTCCCCATAGAAAACAATAGACAGCCAGCCAAAGGAAGATGAACCTCTTCACTCATGTGTGGGCAGCTTTACACTGCTCCGGAGCAAGGCCAGCAAGCCTTGGGCTAAAGTCGGGTTAGCCCACTTGGAATGTGGCAGAATTGTGCCAGTGTGAACGCTTTCTTAGCCCCAGGCTCACACAGCGTAAAAAGCACTTTAAAGGCAATGAAATCCAACCCGGTCTCACGCCAGTTTGTGAAATGGTCAGGTTATTTTGATTTATTGATTAGTGTACGGGTCACGTCAATGTCGTTCATTTTGTGTAAAGATCACGATTTTCGAACGTGACCAACGCCACAAGTGGGACGGTGACAACAACTCGCGCCAGGACACGATCCGCGGTCTCTGGGGGACACCGACAACGGGGAAATGGAACGCCATACGCCGGCGATAACAATGGGACTATTGAACTGTAAATGGAGTTATATAAATTGGACTTTTTGGACAGATTTTTAAATCAACACTCATCAACGGACCAATCTCAAACAATCACCTCTACTTTTAGCACTTAAGGTTACCATTTACCACTCTGGGTCTTTTGTCTGAGCTCATGGTGGCCATTCTCCTCACAGCAGCAGCAGCTTAACCCTGGGGTTTGGAGATGAAACATCATCTCGACATGCCTGAGCCTAATCTAGTGGGACAGGGACATCATGAAACACAAGAGAAATAGAGGGAGACAAGTTGCGGCGAGGGCATTATGTCAGTGCAATGTGTCATTTTGTGCAATACGTACAACGTTCTTAAAAACTGCCACTGAAAGAAGGAGTTAATGAGCTTATAGGTACCTGTCTAATGTATATGAGAGCATGTTTTGTGTCGCATAAGAGTATGTGTTGAGAGATGCTTATTTTCTGGGGACAATAAAGTATTGTATATCTTATCTTCACAAGAAGAATGTTTCTTACCGCAAGATGCGTGCCGTTTTCTAACATTGATTTTCTTTACCCATGATTCCTTTGTCTCCCAAAATGGCTGCACCTAAACATGTCATCTTGACATATTCAAAACTTTACTTTTCTTCTTCTCTTGTCAACCAGCACCAGGATGCAAGACAGACAGGAAACAGGCCAGCATTGATACAAACTTTCAGCCACCCATATGCAGACGCACACTCATTCCTAGTCAGCCTCTGATAAGGCTGACTCACAGCTGTCTCAACAAGCCAGAAGATGGATCCAAGCCACATTCCAGAGATGTTTTTGTACCTATGGGGACTGTTATACTTCATGGAGCACCTGCACACCTCTTTATTAATGACACACCCTATGCCTTTTCAAGTAAAATACAGTCCAATGTAATCCAGTGACGTTTTCTTTCAGAGATTTTCATTGGGATTTTTGTTTCTTCTAAATGCTTTGCAGTGTTAAATAATGAATCTGTAATAAAGCGAAGTGATACAGAGGCAAGTCCTCTTGACCCTCCTCCGAGGTATAAACATTATTTATTTTGTTGCTTGTAGAGGTTTGATTCACCCATATGTCAGCATATCCTTAATTGTTAGTTTGGGCATGTTTGCCTTGGGAAATCGAGACGATGACCTCTTTATTACGCAAGTTCATCTCAGTTAGTCAGAGGTGAAAACACACAAGTCCAGGCTGGATCTCTCTGCTACTTCAGCAGCAGAATTTAGTTATCATAAAGTGATGCCCTTGTTAGCAATGATTTAGTTAGATCAAAAGTGAATTAGGGAATTGTGATTAACAATACAAAACATACAATTTTCCACACGAACGCACTCCCCCCTCCCCCTTCCTTATGACCATTCACCCAAACCAAAATAAAGAAATGATGACAAAATAACAACAATATTCAAAACCATTCAGCAAAATAGACAATAAACCATAAACAAAATAAACATTTACAGTAAAAATGACAACACCATAATACACGTCTCTCCCCGGCACAAAGCATGCATCCTTGTCCAAAACTCCTGGACTTCATCAGTCCGTCCCCTGTCTTACATTTCCAACAATGTGGTGAATTTTTCAGACCAATTCTAAACAATCTGGAGCGAGTCCATATTTAAGCGTTGCAAAATCTTGAACTGAATGAGGCGCAACCTCACATCCGTGATATAGTTTTAACATTCCTACAGATTCTGTCCCACTCCTCATCCCCCAGTGTAATAGGGAAGACATATATGAAGAGATCTGACATTTAAAAAACGAGTTATGAATGCACATTGGGAAAAGCAGCAGTGTACAGTCTGACTCATTGAGTGCAGTTAATTTAAAATCATAGTAACTGGAACTATATAACACAAGTGCGCTTTCTTTTAACTAAAATGTAAATGAAAAACAAAAACTGTCAATTTAAAAACAAACAGATTCATTAATCAGTAATTAAACATATAAACACATTGTTTATGGTTATTCTGGTGATGCCTTTGAGATTCCGTAGACAGTGAGTAATCAGACGACTCACAGCACCCACTGGAATATTCTCTGATTTATGTTTTATTTACACCGGTAAATTTGACCTTTGAATTCAACTCATAGGGCTACGGGTAACATCCAAAATTAAAACCCTACCCTCAAAATCAAACAATTATGCTGATGAGAGCATATTTTCATTCATTTCATCTTTCACATTTTATGTCACCTGACAAATAAAATTTAAATAAAACAAATAAGGAATGGCTTGTTTTGTCACTGTTGAGGACGGCCTGAATATCAGATGAATGCCAGTCACACTCTCTAATGATTGACAACACAATTCCTCATAGATATAAGACAAGGAAGTGTTTAAAGTTTAGGGGCTGCACAATTTATCGCAATTTCATCAAAATTGCAATATGAACTAGTGCAATATCTACATTGCATATATATTTCAAATCCTTTTCAGAGTGCGTGTGGCGGCGCTTTAAATAGCTGCGGCCCTGAGGCTCTATCTAAACTGCATTTCGTTGCATTGTACCTGTACATGTGTAATGACAATAAAGTTGAATCTAATCGGAATCTAATCTAATATTTTTTAAAGGCAAAGTATTTGTCAAATCATTCTAAAATTAAATACCGTGGCTGCAGACACATCCCAGCCTACAAATCTTATCCCACAGACTAAAGAAAACATCTTAGTTTGGTACAGATCCTCGCAAAAAAAAAATCACACTTCAATCATTTTTTAAACATTTTTCAATGAAAACGAGAATAATTATACTAAAATGATCATTCCCTCCAATATCGTGAATCTTATCACAATTAGTTATTTTCCTAACATCGCGCAGCCCTGTTAAAGTTTACATAAAAGCGTCTGATACGATTCTGTGTCTGAAGCTGCTGTCTTCTGGTTCCTGGCCCGGGTCATTGCTCAGGGAGTAAAGTCCTGGCCTCTGCTTGTGCTTCTTCTTGGGGCCCGTCACGTGGGGCTGGAAGAGACGGCTTATTGAATGCAAGCCCTTGGAGAGATCCGGGAAAAGCTCCAGCTCTTCTTTCTCATGCAGGACCCTGTCTTGAGGCTCCCGGGCTTTGGGTTCACCCAACATCTCTCTCACGGTCTCAGAAATGCCTTTGCGCACATAGTGATAGGCCTTCTTCCCGTAGTTGTCCCTGATGCTAGGATTGGCCCCGTGCTCCCCCACCAGCATGGCCATGATGTACTCCTGGTCGTGCAAGGCAGCAATGTGCAAAGGAGTGTATCCGCCGTGTGTTTTTGCATTAATGTCAATGTCAACTCCTCCTTGCCTCGATAGGTCGATAATCTTCACAAGCATTTCACTGTTTCCACACTTGGCTGCCCAGTGCAGAGCGGTGAACCCTGACATGAAGTCTCTTTTCTCGGCCAGCTGGTTGTCTTTCAGCAGCATGCCGTAAACTTGGCTCCAGTGGCCGGCTGCACACTTGACCAGCCATTGATGCTCTGACGGCTCCAAGGGAACCAAGTAGGAGGCCTTTGTCTCTTTGGGTTCCACTGACGCCTTAGTGCTCTTCACTGACCGTCTCAGCTGGGGTGAGCTGGTGCCCGTCTCCACTGTAGGGGGCCTTTTCTTATTCCTAGACGAGTCCAGTTTGGGGCTTTCAGAAGGGTTTTCTGGGTCCACCTTCAGTTTGTGGCTCTCTACCCTGGTTGTGGTGGGTGGCATCCTCAGAGGCAAGCCATATGGTTTGCTCTGGATTCTGGCCGGCTCATTTACTGCAGCCCTTCTTGAACAGTTATCTCCAGTGGTGCCCTGCCTTTGGATCTCAAAATTCAGTGTTCTTTTAACCCGAACATCCGAATATTTGCTGCTTTGCCACGCCAGCTGCATTGGAGAAAGTAATTCTGTAGGATTTTCACCACTTTCACTTGCCTGTTCTTGATCTGTATCAGACACAGCTGATATCTCCCCTCCTGCATTATTAGAGCTTCCAGCCTTCTCACTCCGCACAGGTGGGCGCTGCTGCTCACCTGTCAGCGGGATCTCTTCAATTTCAGTCTTTTCCACAGCGCTCTCCGCAGTCTGGACACCGTCCAACAAATGCTGGTGCACTTTATTGACGACAACGTAACGGACTCCGTCGATTACTTTGACAACGGCGACACTGTTGACAATAGTCTTAAAAAGCTCCCTGTTCCGTGTTCTCTCTGCGGGATCTTCGCAGTCTATTACAGCTTTGAACTTCTCCACCAAGTCGGATTTCTTCACTTTGCCCCCCTCCGCTGTCAGCCAAAACAACACGGACTCTTGCGTCAAAACCATTATTAAAACTGTAGGCTTGACGCGGATTGAAGTTAAAACGCCCAGGAGCCGCGATACCTGTTCCTGCTCCACCTTTGTCCCAGTGACTGTAAAGTAGCTCTCACCTATACACGGTCACTTCTCTCCTCCCCACCTGGAGGAGTATTTTCCGGAGGCAAGCGCAGACGTGGTGGACACAATTAGAATAATATATGCATATATTTTTTTCCTACAGGCAAAGTGGCTGGGAGTTCAAAAATACAACACACGTTAAGTTTGTTTTTCTGTCACAATAAAAGTAAACTTTGGTATATCAGTAAGTAGGCCTTAGGCTGAGGTATTTTTTTTAAAGAAATAGAAATAAACAAATGAGAAAAGTTTTACTGCCTCAGTACTCCAAAGCACCACATAGAAACTAGGACTACACTCATTCCCATTTAGATGGTACAACCAATTTGATGTTATTTGCATTAATTTACATATGAAAACTTATACTTTAAGTTATAAGGCTCATATGAAGAGTTATGGCAAAATCACACACACTGTACGCGCACACCCACACAAATAAATAAGAAAGACGTGTGTGGATCAGATAATATATATAAATATATGGTATGGTCCCAATTTATGTCAGCCTATCTGAGCTGGACAATTTTTAACAACTAACTAAATTTAAGGATGATCAAAAACATGTTAGGCCATCATTACCAGGTTTGTGTTGTGCCTTCAAAGTTTAGTATTGTTCGGTGGGGCTCTAAAAACACGGAGAGGCCACACAAAGTTGATAAATGTTTAATGTAAACGGGATGCCAGGATAGATAGATAGATAGATAGATTGATAGATATTTACTGATCCTAAAAAAATGGGAAATTACGGTGTTACAGCAGCACACGTACATTAGTCACACAACACAGAGTATAAACACAAATGAGATACTAGGAAAAAATATACATACATACAGTATACATGAAATAATAATAATAATTAAAATAAAATATAAGAACAAATATTTAAATATATACAGGATGGGAAAACAAAATGTGCAAGTGCTTAAATAATATGCTAAATGTATGCTAAAATATAAATGAACCAATTGTGAAGGCTGTAAGGTTGTACACAGTAGCCTACAAGTCCCCAGGGCGCGTGCACGGTAGGCTACAATGCACACTGGTTTTATAATTGGAGTTATAGTATTGGAACAATAGCAGATAGCTTGCTCTGATTGGCTAATACGCGTAAAGTCAGCCTGTGACCTCACTAATTAATTAACATATTAATGCCCTAACTTAAGAAACGACACACACATAGTTGACTACACTTATGTAAAGTTTAGCTGTTATATTATCTCCACCGCTGACACGCACAGGTTATTTGTGCTCTTCCCCTGTCGCTCTGCGGAGCTACTCGCTCCTGTCCTGGCTTGCATGTGTGCAGCATGACATTCCTGACTGAATGGAACTTCCCGAGAAGTGGCCATATTGAAACGTATCTGTCCCGCCCAAAGATGTAACCTAAACGTCAAGATAGTTCACTTCCTACTTTAACGTACGTATAAACGTTGACCTTTGCACTACCCGGAACACTCCAAGGCAACATAAAACTACAAATTAAAATATATATACATACATCAACATTTATTTGGCAAACACTCTTTAAAATAAATGCAAATTTAAGTTAATTTAATTTAATGTTTGTATCCGCATTCATACGCCTGCGCAATACTGGAGTACATTCCAAACCGTTGTTATCTCTGTTTATCGGCTTATTTTTCTACTAACCCGTGCTACATAATAACGATAAATCAGGCAAGCTCTTTTACACTTGTATCGACTCTCATCCAAAACCTAAACGAAGAAAATAAACTATTTTGCCTGAATGGGTGAAACAGAAGCGAAGTAGCAGTGAGTGCTCTTGTCGCCTTCCTGCCCAGTTACCAGCTCCTTCTCCGCCTTGTGCCTCCTCTCTTCCTATCTCTGTCAGCTCGGCTCAGGCAGCCTCAGTAGTTTAGCAGGCTAGTACACAGAGACGAGGGCTGCTCCCTTTCGCCTCTGCTCAGTAGTCTGCCCAGCACACCATACATTCCGCACTATGGCTGCCACGGACGTTGACGTATTTTCGGTAAGTAAAACCCACGGGGTTTCTTGTTATTTTCTGCCCGTTGCAACCGAACACATTGCAAGTGCAGCCACGGAATACTTGTTGTGATTAGCAAAAGTGTGAGTTAACGCTAGCTGCTGGAAAGCTAAGCCTCCCCCGCTTTTGAAGACTGTAATGTGGGCTCAGCCGAGATTGTGGAAGTGATTTTTTGGGATGACTGGGTGACCGGGGTTTCT
>NC_045745.1:18830699-18836074 GCF_008692095.1 Etheostoma spectabile | reverse complement strand
TTATTTTCGTATATGCGTTTCTGTCAGTGTAACGTTACGTTGTGCGTTGCTGCACATATGGGTGTAAGTTAGCGAATGGCACCAGTACACTGTTTTGCTGTTGGCGTTATTAGAAATGGTTGTAAACGCCAAATATTTAGCTAGGAAAGGTAATATATCATATTTAGTTTTTTTGAATACAACAAATACAGTGGCTAGTGTTTTTTTTTTTTTAATTCAAGTTTTTATTACTGATACTCTGCTCTCTTGGCTCCTCTGTAAACCGAATACTACTGTTGTATAAAATTACAATGAATGGTAAAGACTTAAAAATAGGTCGGACGGGTGTTCGGTGCTCTTTCTACATATTGAGTTGTCGGATGATGTACACATGACCATATTATATGATATCGCATTTCTTTTTTAAGACAACCATGCTCTTTTTTTGAAGAAACAATATTTGATGTTTTCTTTCTCCCAAGTCAGAAAGACATTCTTTTCTCTTACAGGGTTTTGTCTTTCTTTTGTTATTTTACAATAATTACTTTAACTATCAGTCCATCAGGGTTGGTGTGCATTATGTTATACTTGTTTGAGTGCTTTCCCCAACACTAGATGGTAGTTACTACTGTGTGAGGAGTGTCAGTCCAGACGTGGTTTAATTGTTAACTTCCGGTTCAGGGGTGCAAAATTAAACTTGTGGTTCACTTTCTTAACTTGTAATGTGATATTTACACCAAAGGCAATGTCAGATTTACCAGCCAGATGCTAAACAAGCTCTGGCTACTTTGCTGATGGCCTGTGTTTCCTCTATAGTATGGTTTGGCATACTGTCGGATGGTAGTGGAATGTATCCTGCATTGTTTTCATTGGGACAAGCCCTATTGCCAGTCAGTGTGGTCCCTGTAGGTACAGTGGTGGTGATGCAATTCAGCTAATGGAAAAAGAACAATAACATACAGTAGGATAGTCAGTTCTTAAGCATTTCAAAAATGTACACGGTCACCCAACAAAGCATTTGGAAAACCAATATTATAGTGACGAGGTGAATACACAGGATGTGCTTTAAAGAAGGTGATTCACTTTTGAGAGGCTTGAAGATATCCTTTGCGGTGGGGAATTGGACAGTAAGCAGCACTGAGTTTCAGGGATAAAGAGATTAAGAACGCAATCCGGGCCACTCCTAACACTTCTTGGTGGACAATTGCAAAGAAAGGCAAGGATCATAAAAGAGGGAGCATAGGATAGCACACTTGGAATTTCATTTATTAGAAAGGTGTCCAGTAGGAGGGTGCGTGGTTGCTGAAGATAGTGCCTACTTGCAATTTCTGAAATTTCACTTTTGGAATAAAACATTAGATCATTGATGAATTAAGAAAAAATGCTGATATTGCAGTGGAACAACAATGTTAGCAGTTGCACGGTTGCCTAACTGTCTGTATGACTTCCTGTGTAACTTTCTGAACTAAGTGAGACCATATTAAACAAACTTAGGGTAGTTTGTGTAAAAGCCGCGCTGTTAATTATGTGCAGCTATTGATAGGGATGTGTGGTTGGTTGCATTGTTGGCCCATGTCAATCCCATCCAGCATACATCGTAGCTTTGAGATAACTTTCTAGGCCAGAGCCGCACGGGGCGATCAATGGAGGCAACTACCCCTCTATTGTTTTCACTCATTGATTGCATTTGTGTGTAGTGTGAGCATATAGAAAAAGATGCTGTTCATTTAAATCGTTATGTAATTAAATGCCCTACAACATATTTAGCATGTACATTGCTTACTGACCCTAAAGAGAATTGTCCCTCCCGTGACGCTTGCATGCATAAAATGAAATTAGCTTCATGAAGTGCTTAAAGGCTAGAGACATGGAATGCGGAATTATGGGACAAGTTGCTTGCACTTTAAAACAGCAGCGTTGCTTGTTTGTGCAGAGGCTGATGTGAACTTGTGAATACATTACCTCTAAATGGGCTCTAGTGTTTACAGATTTATTTAGTGAATTCAGTCTAAATGTTTTGATTTTAAACACACATTCTAGCACTTAAACCACACTTCCTTTAAACTTAGCCAGTGTCTTTTCCATGTTGTTCAGCTGTATGTAGCTCACAACAGATTGCAGGGCGAGTACACTGACTGTTGTGTGTCAGCAGTAATATTAGCTCTATATAGAACATACAGGCCAGAACTGCCTAGAGGCTTGCTTGTCAAATCCTATGTTGTAGATGAATCACAACAGGCGAGCTGCATTCACTGTGGTAATAAGTCTACACGTCTCTATAATAGGTCAGAGTTTTTGTGATGCTCTAAGATTAAAGAAGCTTTCCAAATAATGTTGGCAAAAGCTGAATG
The DNA here is from genome assembly GCF_008692095.1 of Etheostoma spectabile. Lineage (NCBI taxonomy): Eukaryota > Metazoa > Chordata > Actinopteri > Perciformes > Percidae > Etheostoma > Etheostoma spectabile. Next base: position 18,833,744 of record NC_045745.1, on the reverse strand, counting down.
AAGACTTTGAGGCAGTAATGTTTGTTTTGATGTTGAAATACCATCAGTGTTCTTTCTGTTTGCACAAAGCAAGGAAAGTTCACCATAAAATGTAGTCCAGATTGAACAGCTGTTGACAGGATGGATTGGAAGTGAGACTGTAGCCCCACAAGTTTAAAACTAGCAGCACCCAGTGAATCCATCAGCAGTCCTATGTGTTGGTGAAAGGCTTTATAGCTCAGTGTTTATTTGCTTCACAATGGATATGGATGTGTTTTATAGTAAAAAGTAGAGCCCGACCGATAAAGGATTTTTAAGACCAATACAAATATTTGGTGATTAATAAATCAGATATTCTGAGATATATATATATTAAAAAAGAAAGAAATCCAGCAACGTGTAACAAAAATTAAACAGATTTCCCTAATATTAGTTATTTGTAGTTATATATGAGTTCTCACAAAAATAATACAATAATAATTTGTATTATTGTCTCAACAGAACAGAGGAACATCAAAATATATTAAAGTTCTGATGAATAAAATGTATAAAAATGCAAACTTATGATATGAAACTTAAAGGTCTTTGAACAAAAACACAATAACAAAAAAAAAAAAATCAGGGATGTTGGAGAGTGATGGAACGCTGCCCCTCCACAGTCACTGGACCTGAACCCTATCGAGATGGTTTGGGGTGAGCTGGACCGCAGAGTGAAGGCAAAAGGGCCAACAAGTGCTGAGCATCTCTGGGAACTCCTTCAAGACTGTTGGGAAACCATTTCAGGTGACTACCTCTTGAAGCTCACCAAGAGAAGGCCAAGAGTGTGCAAAGCAGTAATCAGAGCAAAGGGTGGCTTTTCAGTTATTTCATACGCATTGAATGAGAAGGTGTGTTCAATTATGTTATACTTGTTTGAGTGCTTTCCCCAACACTAGATGGTAGTTACTACTGTGTGAGGAGTGTCAGTCCAGACGTGGTTTAATTATTAACTTCCGGTTCAGGGGTGCAAAATTAAACTTGTGGTTCACTTTCTTGACTTGTAATGTGATATTTACACCAAAGGCAATGTCAGATTTACCAGCCAAATGCTAAACAAGCTCTGGCTACTTTGCTGATGGCCTGTGTTTCTCTATAGTATTCAGTTTGGCATACTGTCGGATGATAGTGGAATGTATCCTGCATTGTTTTCATTGGGACAAGCCCTATTGCCAGTCAGGTGTGTCGCTGTAGGTACAGTGTGGTGATGCAATTCAGCTAATGGCAAAAGAACACTAACATACAGTAGGATAGTCAGTTCTCAAGCATTTCAAAAATGTTTAAGTATATAATTCCATGTGTGTTCATTCATAGTTTTGATGCCTTTAGTGATAATCTACATTGTAAATAGTCATGAAAATAAATAAAGGAAATGCATTGAATGAGAAGGTGTGTTCAAACCTTTGGCCGGTACTGTATATATTTTTTGGCCATTAGAAATGCTGATACTGTTAGTTCAGGGAATGCCTAATATCGGCCCACGAATATATCGGTCGGGCTTTAGTAAAAAGGCTGCATGGAGTCAGTTTTTCAATTCTGATTTTGGATTGTGAACCGTGCTACTTGCACGAGGCATGTGAATGCTGACATGGCTGAGACAGCTCCAGCAGGGCAGACAGCGACACAAAACGGTAAATAAGAAAAATGCAGTAGCTTGCTGTTTTCTCAAGTCCAAACTACATGTATGTGCGACAATGCAAGAAATGTCTTGTTTTTCTCTCTGGTTAATTGGTCAAAGAAAAGAAAAGGAAAGTAGGATTTACTGCATCCATTGAATACTTAGCACTTGTGGAAGCTTTTACATGCATTTGAGAGAGAAAAGATCACCACATCTAGACAACTTTGACCTCTGATCCATAAATAATATGTCTATAAATATTTTTGGCTTGTGGATAATAACCTAACTGTCAACTATAAAAAAATATTTATAAGGATACATTTTTTTTGTCCTAGGGTCAGTGATAGTAGAGAACAGTGAATTTTTGAAAAGCCCTTAAAAAACGAGTGAGCTGTACATCTGTCTTGTAAAATGGTTCCTGACTCCTCTCCCGTCCGTCTCACTAATGTTTTGTCCTGTTGGGCGTAGATGAGTGAAGAGGCTGAGCAGTAATGTGGACATGCAGTTCTTGTGCATGAGTGTGGGACTGGAGAGATAGAGAGCGAGGGCATTTGATTGTAAGATAATAAACTGGTGGAAACTTGTTTTCATTTTTGTGCTTGTGAATTTCTGACGGCACACACACGTCATCTAAATCCCAACCGTCAACATTTTTACCATAACCACATCACCGCCAACACAAGTAACAGCAGGACAACGGCTATTGCAGTACACAAAATCTGTTGGTGTGGTTAGAGCTGCCTTCTTGTTTGATGACATTGGATGGGATGTAAAATCCTACGTGCTCCAATTTATAATACAAAAAAACCTTTCAGATCTCAGAATTATGATGTACCAGTCACACCAGTACACATCATGACTACAAACCGAGGGCATCAGGCACTTTCATAAATCTACATGACCGTCAGTGGACAGGAAGCTCCGGGCCACCACCCACCTGATCTAAATGTGTGTGTGGGTTTGTCATTGAGATATTGTGTGGTCTCCTTCTCTCACAGATGCTAAGTTGAATTTGACCCAAATTATTAACAGAAGCCTCCAAACCAATATCCGCTTTCAACACGTTATGTTCAAATAACTTCTGTTGCTTGCACTGAGTACGGCTTAGTTCCCTCAATTTGTCAACCTACCACGGCAGGCTAATGAAATGACTCATCCTTCAAATCCAACCGAGTTTGCCATATAAGTCATCTTTCAGTTTCATGTCATGTTTTCATAAGGAAAGTTTTCATATTTTGGACCCCATCCCAGACCATGTTAGCTAAGCTTGAGTCCTTTGACAATCTTGACTATATGTACATGTACATCTTATACAGGTCTCAGTTTAAGTGCAGGTTCAAATGTTAAAAAGTCAATGGAGAAAAACAAACAAAATATACATGTCATCTATCTATCTATCTATCTATCTATCT
>NC_045745.1:18819295-18830689 GCF_008692095.1 Etheostoma spectabile | reverse complement strand
CTATCTATCTATCTATCTATCTAATAGCATTAAAGAATGGTCAGTTTTAATATCAGGACACTTGTAAACTGCAGGGTTGTTTTGAAAAGTCAATACAGGATAGAAAATGTAACTTATTAGGCCTACTCATTTCAGCTATTGGAACCCAAATCTAGTTAAAAACATAACTTAAAACAGAGTCTCGGACTCGCAAGTAGGGCCGCAACAAACAATTATTAGAGATAGGTATGGGGAGATAAAGATAGGCCTGGGGAACTTTCCACAAGATCATCTCTCAACGCAAATCAAACCAGCTATTAAGCTAACTGAAATAAAACCATGCCAATCTCTAGGTATGGTGAAGGGTATGTAATGATGGGGGGTTATTTTAATTCCAAAGGCCAAGGGAATTTTATCAGGATGCATAGTTTCCTGGATCCATGAAATAACTGGCCTTTAAAAATAAAAATCTGCCTTCCTCTATGGGAATTTAACATAGGGGTGTGTATACTTATGCCCCTCTGTATTTTAAGGAAGAATATTTTTTTATTTACGATACATTATTCATTCACAAAGAAAATTGGTGTCCTTAAAAGGTTGGATTATCCTAAATATTTTGAATTAATGCATTAAGATAAATTTCCAAAAGATGTTTTTTATTCTTATTTTTAATCAACTTTAGCATGTGTGTGTAAACTTTCTCAAGCCACTGTACATATGTATGTATGTATGTATGTATGTATACATACATATACATATGTTTGTATGTATATTAGTGAAAGACAATAATAAAGTTTACATAGCACTTATCAAAATCAACGACTACACAGGGCAGGCATAAGGCAATAAAATAATTAGACTTAAAACTGTAAAATTTAGATCAAAAGTAACATAAAAGAACAAAATAAAATATCAAATACACACATACACACACTTTTTCATATTTTAACATATACAGTACATATATAGATGCAGTGACATACACACACAACCTCACAGGGATGCAAATTAAACTAGAATTATAAGGAAGCCTTGTGGTAAAAGTGAGTTTTCAAGAGCAACTTAAAAGTAGATCAGTGATTTAGTCTGAAATCCTTGGGCAGATATTTTCATAGTAGCGACAGAAAAACGCTCTGTCCACTCAGCCCTCAACATTGGCCAAGGATCAGCCAGGAGGTTCCTAGCGATGTGTCAGAACCCAATGTGACGTCTTCAAATTGCATTTTTGTCAATTAAAAATCCGAAACACTAAAATATTGATTTACAATTGTAAGAAAAGCTGGAACTAGCAAATGTTTGGGATTTGTGCTTGATAAATAACTCCAATGATTAATTGATTATCAGAGTGGTTCTTTAGTTACGATTCTTCAGAATCCAGTGTCAGTATAGAGTGTGTCTTAAAATTACGGAATATAAATTATACATATAGGAAGTGGAAAATGCCCAGTGAAGTGAACAAAGGAAAACCATACCATTGTAAAAATATAGAATACTATCTGCTAGCGGTGGATCGGACTGCCTCCTTAAAATTTAATGTGAATACAAGACATTTAAGGGAAACCAGTTCTACACAAAGTGCACATCAAGTTGTTGTAAATATTTGAAGCCTTCAGAGGCCTTCCCTTAGGGTGTTTCCCCCACACACAAGCATCAGCTGCAGCAGTGTGTGTCTGTCAGGATGCTGCTGGCTGTCGGGGTGGGGGCTCACTGACACAGTAGCAAGCTGCAAACACAAGTCAGATGGGAACGGAGGCCAGAACGCAAGAGAGAAGCTAAAGAGGGGTCTGCAGCGGGACAAAATAAATCAAAGGAGAATTTCTGGTCATATTACATCCGTTTGTCAAAAGGTTTCTATAGAGCAAAGGGTGTGTAAATGAGATCTTGGTTTTTCCCTTAGTTGGTGTCAACTTGGATCTGTGTAGCATAGTTATTTAACCTTTTGGAAAGTCACCGTCACAGAAGACGTCCAAGTGTCACTGGACTAGACTAGTGCTGCAAAAATTAGTTGAGTTCAGAGGTTTTCAAACTTTGAGGTGTGTGAGAGTCTAAACAAACGTACGTGTTATACCTGGGTACGTATATTTCTAGATTCACTGTGACTTACACTTCATTTATTCACTTTTAATGTGAATAAACATCCGTAAATCGGCTTTCATAAAAGAAAAATGCTGCTTATAACTTCAGAGCTTGCCTGACATTAATCATAATTTTTTTGTCTTCTTCAGTATCAAAGGAATCCAGAAATAGTTTGCCTATCTGTATATCCATGGGTAAATTGCAAACATGAATTGCTAGAACATTCTGCGTACTTTTAGACGGAACGGCCATTTCAATCTCTCCGGTTTCAAAAATAACATTGTACGCAACAGAACAACAGAAACTAATCACTTCATCTCTCTTCTCTTCCTTACCAAACCAAGATTTTAAAAATCTCTGCAAAGACCATAGATTTTAGAAAGACTAGTTTTCAGAGGGGAATTCCCTGTTTGCGTGTAAACAACAGGCACAAACAAAGGGAAATGTCTCCGTTTGTCAAAATAACCATGTACATGTATGGGGCTTTGATGGTTACTAATAATGTAAACAATGACTCTACTCTATTAAAGTGCTCATATTATGCTTGTTCCTTTTCCTTTTATTGTGTGCACATTATAGGTTCTAGTAACACACAGGGTGAAAAGAAGCGCTGCAGCAATGGGCTGTACAACAAAAATATGGTGTTTTTTAGAAGAATAAGCCATGTAAACCTATTCTGATATAACATCTAAATACAATTATGAACCTGAAAATGAGCATAATATGAGCACCTAAAGTGTCCCAGTGAGTTGTGACAGTGAGCATGCACAATACCAAGACCCTGAGAGTGAGAAGACTGTAAAGAAAAGGCCTATTGCTGACAGACATTTTGTTTTCACCATCAGTCAGCTATAAACGCACAGCATTTCAAACTGGTCCATGCCCCATTTCACTTTGAAGCACCTAGGGCCCCTCTCTGCCATTTACTGTTGGCCTGGTGATATGGTGGCTTGAGAACTGACTGTGTTGTTTCCTCACCCTGAGACAGTTAACCAGAAGCTTTTCATTCTTGTCATACTTTGCTGCTCCTCTCTGAACTAGCTTGGGTGGATCGACGCCTTGTTAAGACTGCCAGCCCAAATCTGCTTTTTTGGCATTAATTTCGCGTTCACAGACCTTCTTCTACAGCACTGTGGAGCAGGGTCTGGACGGTCCACACAGCATTCCCGGATAGAAAGAAAATGTGCTCTAGTTTATTGGCATTTCTTTAAACTAATCACAATCATCATGGGCGGTGCTAAGCGCCGGACAGAGCCATGGTGCTGCTGCAAAATAGCCTCGGGAAGAACACGTTTTGGTGGAATGTGTATGTTCAAAAGGTTGTTGCAAAAGAAAACTCTGATTGGACAGATAGTCCAGTTAGCTGTCTGGATTTATCCTGCAGAGATCTGAGGAGCAGTTAACCCTAGTCGTCATAAATCCACCAGAACTTAAAATTCCAACATAAAGAAAGGGGAAGGTAACAGACATCTGGCTGAAAAGAGGGACTTCCCGGAAATGGAACGTTGTGGATTAAGACAATATCCAGATTGATTTTAGAGAGTCTGAATAGCTAAAAAACACATGAAGTTTGATTTTTGCAAATCAAATCCAAACCACATTTGGAGGTGGTTTGAAATGTGATTCCTACTGATGCATCTCAGTCAGTCTGGACGCTCTGGCTGCTCAAATCGGATTGTGTATTACAAGGGAAATAATTTGTGCCTCTGCTTATGCAGATAATAAATTAAAAACACAGAGGCTCTCTAGTCTGAAGCAGTGTAAACCAAGACAACCTTTATTTACTTCCACATTGCCAATGGCATTGTAGCTTTCCGGTTTTACCTTTCACAATAAAAGCCCAACTTAAACTCACTCGTTGGAGAGAGGCAAGTCAATAAAATAGCTTAACGTCATTTGCAACCTGACACACTATGGCGACGCCAAATCCAGAGTGACGGAAGTGCTGAGCAGATGCTTCTCCGAAGGCTCAGATATGCTTTGAATAAGCATGGTGAGGTTCCAGAAGCAAGCCTGTGTGACCTGAAGTGTAAATTTCCAATGCGGTGTTAGACAAAAAACATTGCTCGCACCAACTTTGTGCAGTTATGCAGCTACCACATGTGAAAGTGTAAACAAAACAGGGTTGATGGAAAAGGAGCATGCAGGCCTTTTTTTCTCCTTCCCTGGATGAACAAAAGCTTATATAAATCACAGACTTCTCCTATTTTAAAAACAACTCACAAATCCAGAGAGTCATTGCACCGGTTTCCTTCCAGGCCGGCTACCGGAGGTCACACCCTCCCCCTCCAGCAATCTATCTGAATATCTCCACAAGCATTAATGTTGTTTGACAAGCTCTGCGTTTACCATGATTAACAGACAAAGAATGGTCACTTCCTCTTCCTCATCCTTGTAAACCTGTTACTGAGTATCACAAGCAATACAGGATTTTGAAAAATGCTTTTGTTCAAAGCAACTCACAATAAAAGTACATTCAGTCTCAAAAGGAACAAGAGTGAGATGTAAAAAGAATTTCAAGTTTTTGACTGTGGCTAGGCTGCTACCTGACTTGACATAAAGCACATTCCCTTGACTTGGCTTTATGTTTCACAAACAACATCACATGTAGAAACACTTAAAACATGGTGACAGCGTGAATAGATTTTTCTTTTATGTATGTATGTAATAAACTCCGATTGTGCTTAAGCTCATTATTGCTTCGCTCAGCTCATGTCAGATTACTTTAGTGGTGTTGCCTGACACATTGAGACACACACACACACACACACACACACACACACACACACACACACACACACACACACACACACACACACACACACACACACACACACACACACACACACACACGCGCCCGCCCACCTCATCCATTACTGTGCAGTTTGGTGGGGTTTCTAACTCGTCTAGCGTGTATGCAGAGCCTGCCTCCACCTCTCGGCTCAGTGCATTTGGGTTGGTTTAGCTGGGCTGTGCTCTGCTCTCAGGCTGTCTGTGTTCTGTGACATCATCCTGCAAGTATGCAATCCTTCGTGGCTGACCCAGACGTGTGGCCCCATTCATCTCAAGGTGCTGTCTGTCTGTTCCTCTACAGCCCTTATATGCTGTCTCTTGTCACGGGCCGACACTTCATCTGATGGGTTAGATAAGGGAGATCAAAGGTGAAAACGCTTACAACCCACTAGTTTTGTCTGTCTTATTTTGGTTGGTTGTACATCAGTAATATTTGGGCTTTTAGTTTCACAATGCTCTCTCCTAAATGCAGATTGATTATGGAGTGGTTGTGAGTGGTCAGCAGCGGTGGTGATTGGAGATAATTCTTAGTTTTGAGGACAGGTGGTGCATCTTGTTGCACCCAGTTTGATTGAATGGGAAAACATGATGACAAAGAGGCTAAATTATGACGGTTTTATATCTGTATTGTACAAGCAGTGTATTAACATTGCTTGTACAATGTGCCTGTGGTGATCAGTGCTAAAGTAATATAAAGGACTAGCTTTAAAAGGTTGTTGTAATTATTCCAAAGAAGTGTTAGTCTTACATCCTGCAACTTTGTAGTGACATTTATTCCCAACTAAGGACGTTTTCATTTTCCACACTCTCTGCACTCTGTTATGAATCTCTGAATGAGTTAATTTGTCTGGCTGCTTCTTATAAAGTGTATATTTTCCCTGCAAGCCCTGATTACCTATCATAATATTAGGCGATGAGTTTTGCATCTGCAGAATGTACGCAGGGTCTTTCATTTGCATAGGAATGTGAATACTTCGGCTTCAGCGCTTCTTACCTCTGAATGTTTTCCCCATGTGTTTTCCTCACACGCAACCAGACTTTTAAAGATTTGTTTTGTTTGTGTCCCTCAGAATGAAGAGAAGCGTAACCTGAGTTTAGGTGGACATGTTGGATTTGACAGCCTCCCTGACCAACTGGTCAGTAAATCGGTCACACAGGGATTTTGTTTTAACATTCTCTGTGTAGGTGAGTACAAAATGACAGAGTGTGAGCAATGGGTGCGAGTGTGACAGAATGTTAAATACTGTTTACATTTAGCAACTCACAGAAATGCCATGCTGTGATTAGTTTTCCTCCAAACATGTGTAACTACAACAATACAGTAGTGACGATCTGTTGTTTTTCCTGGCATAACAGAAATGCGCAACTGTGTTGCTGAAATAAAAACTCATGTCTGAAAGCTGATGACTGACTCTCTCTGTCTTATCTCTTTGTACTTCCTACCACTCACAGGGGAGACTGGAATCGGCAAGTCAACGTTAATGAACACGCTCTTCAACACCATGTTTGAGAACGAGGAGGCGAGCCATTATCAGAATGGCGTGTATCTGCGGCCGCGAACATACGACCTGCAAGAAAGCAACGTCCACCTCAAACTGACGATTGTTGACACTGTTGGCTTTGGTGATCAGATCAACAAAGATGACAGGTGAGGATGGTGAAATGATCAATCAATCGATTGATTTGATGACGGCATGTGTGCAGGTCAAACAATGTCTAGATGCCAGGATGCAAATAAGGTGTTTCAATAGCATTATAGTGACTATATTTCAGTTTGAAGCTGCTCCTAGTTCATGACCTGTAGATGTTGGAGTTGTGGAAGAAGCACTCCCATCTTTTAATTTGAGGAAAAGTACCAACGCAGCAAAGTAAAAATACTCCATTACAAGTAGAAGTATTTCATTCAAAATCATATGTACTTAAAAGTACAGAAATATTATCAGAAAACTGTACTTAAAAGTAAAACGACTTGTTCTGCAGAAAAAGGGCCCCGTGAGCTATGTATTCTCATACTGAAGAGATTGTTAATACTGATGCATCAATGTTTAAGCAGCATTATACTGTTGTCAGATAAGTGTAGTGGAGTGAAATAAAATATTTCACTTTAGAGTGGAGTACAAGTATAAAGTCCTACACTTTTAAACCAATTTCAACCCAGTTTTAGATTAATTAATGAACATGAATTGATCCTTTCGGAAATTCATCTCGTACCATACAGACATCAGACAGACAACAACAGGGCCACTAAACCCTCCCTCACCCCACACAACAACAATACACAACACCAAATATCTCTACATTATAAAATAGTGAAGTGCAGGATCATTAGCGCCAGTGGGCTATCAATAGTAAGGTGCGACATCATCACTGATATTTTATTATTATACCAAAGTGCAGTATTATCACACAGAAGCCATACTCTTAGATGTTAGTTGATCAGCCAATTACCAAAACCACACAGTCCATGGTTTAAATTGAGCTGTTGCAGAATTTAGATGACACTGGATAAAACATCTCACAAACGGTGCCATTTACCGCATTTGGACAGTTTTGACGGAGTCTGAAAAACGGTACTGATTGTTGTTTTATGAGTCAAATCCTAATCATCTGCTAGTCTAAGTACATGCATTAAACACACACTTCAGTGTGTTTTCCATTTGAATCCTGACTGTTGCATTGACAGTTTCTTGTCAATCTTTATCCAAATCTACCTTTCCATTTTCAAGATGGCAACGTCATAGTTTTGTCCGAATCAGGTCTGTGTTGCTTAGGGATACAAATGTGAGAAACAGACACACAGATTTGGGTTTTCTCTGTAGGATGGAAATAAGACGAGGTGGAACAGCATTAAAGAGGAAATATCTGGGGGCTTTCTAACATGCAGCTGTTGAATGAAGTGTTCTGGTTGTGACCTAGCCAGCAAGCACCTCTCACGCCCTTTGATAGCAGTATTCTCCATAGGCTGTATAAACCAACATGCTGAAGACCTGAACCCTGCAGCGGACTGTAAATGCACACAGAGAGTGCCTCAAAAGGTCAGAGTTGGTGCATTCCTTAGAGAAGATTGAAGATAGATGTGAAGAGAGAGGACAGATGACTGTAAACATGGCGCTGGCTGAGGATATAAAATATATTGTTTGTCTGTAGTGTCATTTATTATTTTCCCGGAGTATTCCCCAGAGCGGTGGGGGTAGGTCAGTCCCAACAACAACTCCCCCACCCACTCCCCCCAGCCCCACACCCCGCCGCCAAATGTTTTAGGTATGAAACGGAACTGACACTTGGCTGCAACACAAACAAATACAATAATATTATTCACCTCTATTCACACACATTGAGGCATATTATCAGCTGGGATTGAACTATATTTTTTTTGAGGAACTATAGGGCACTTAACAACAACTACAACAGGTCTACAAAATGAATTTTACAAGAAATTCTTTATTGGGAAACCAAAACCCAAATGAATACACCTACACACTATTTCCAATTTATATTATATTACTGTTAGTGATGGCTAGAATAGGATTGTCTTTCAAACAGGTGTGACGGAGGCAACTTCTCTCTTTTGATGCTTTATCTTCTGTTATTGTTTCTGTTATTTCATGGATTTTACAAATTTGAGTATGACACGTTATGCCGAAAAACCGCTTAAATCTGAGCATGCACGACTCAAATCTGCACTCAACTTACATATGGCAGTGATTGTGGTATTCAGAGTTGTGTTACATAAATTTTGTGTCTCGTTTCTTTAAGCTTACACATGCAAAAAGCTCATAAGCAAACACTATAAACCTTTGATGATTTCATATATATATATATATCGCACATTACTAATTTTTTTAATTTACTGGTGCCACGCTAGGCTACAAAGGCCATCGGAGCACTGTGAGAGACGACAGGATATTTTGCAGAATCTGTGATTTGTTTCTACCAGACTCCCATAAGCCGAGCACAAATGTCATGCAGCACTAAGCTGTACAGCTCTAAGCTGAGATCTCTTGGCATAGAATCAGATACATAGTTACTGAAAACATAAGGTTAATTTCCCCAGTGACAAGTCCATATTTCCTTTTTATATTAAAACACATGATTATAAAGATAAATATGTTTTTTACCTCTACGGACATAGATACATAAAGTTTCTCTTTGGCTGTCTCCACAGTTACAAGCCCATCGTCGACTACATCGACACTCAGTTTGAAAACTATCTCCAGGAAGAGCTGAAGATCAAACGCTCACTGTTTAACTACCACGACACCAGGATCCACATCTGCCTTTATTTCATTGCCCCAACAGGACACTCCCTCAAGTCCCTGGACCTCGTCACCATGAAAAAACTGGACAGCAAGGTACACACAATTGACACACATCCATATGGTGTGGTTTTCCCCTTTGGCAAAAAACACACCCGCACACTCCCAGTCCTTTCCCATTGTCTGTGATAACTATCAGTGTTGCTGAAATCCAATCTCCCTTTCACTGTGACCGGTGTGCATTTCACTGAGACGTGGACATCCCTGATCTTTTTGTTGGGGTGTGGACTCTCTGTGTCCCAAAAGAAAAGGGAAACGAAAAGAAAAATGTTGCAGTAAATGTGCAAGCTTCCATTTTATTGTACAGGATTTCAAGAAAAGTTCACAGGACCTGCCCTAGGCCCTCTGCCCAAGGTTTCACACTTATATGCCAAAATGTTTTTTTCAAGCCAAAATGTTTTTTGCAAGTGAAAATGTTGCTGGGTTTTAAAGTCCATCCTCCTCTCTAAATGGCCCTACAATACTATATACAGTATAAGATTAAAAAAAAAACTGGTCCTTGTAAGGCAGTGATATACATTGATAAATAAATAATACGTCCTCATCATGGTCATCTTACTAATACTCAGTACATATTTGCAATTTAAATGCCAGTTGTATAGCAGTCAATAGTCACATTCAGAGCCACATTGATTTGTGGCTTTTTCATTGCTCTCGTGTGGGTATTGCTACACAGATTATTGGTCAGTGGATCTGTGTTTTGCCATACATTCAATGAGTGCAGCTCAGTAGAGACACAATCACTTGCTTGGCCCCAATTAGACAGCTGATTGAAAAAAATCTCATCATTATAGTACTTGGACCATGAAAGTAGGGGATGGGGAGCGAGAGTAAGTTTTAGTGGGGGAGGACAGCGTCACAAAGTGCAAGAAGGTGAATTTTAAGGTCTAGGTTAAACACATTATTTATTTGTTGAGATTACATTATTATTATTATTATTACGTCATAATTTTGGGCAAATCTTTTTCTTTGTCAGTGGTTTTCCTTGAACTTTTCAGTTGATGATTAAGCCTCTGTAACTTGCTTTATTGTTACCTGATCACTTTTTTTCGTAAACCAAAGAAATATATAGGCATTAATATTATACAAATAATTTGTATACATATACGGTATTGAGGATTTCTTTATGCTAGATACCACACTTAAATAATTAAAACCTGTTGACATTTTGATGAGATGTTTTGGGGAAAAGAAGCCTTGTGATTAACACAGCTAAAACCGTTGTGGTTTTTGATCCTAAATCTTAGTTTCAACGTGTGGGAAGTGTGGAATTTTAGGAAGGGAAAGGATCCTCCAAACATTTTTAAGCACATGTTCACATAGTTCAGTAAAGAAGATATGACTGAGAAAGAGGCAGGTTAAATGCAAGTGAAAGTATTTGACCTTAACTGAGAAAGGTGCATGTACATAGATGACGAAATTTGTCTTTTTGTTTAATCACGTGAGTTTACGGATCTGTACTGTATATGCTTGGTGTTTCCAAGCAACAGTGATGAAGTTTTGTTACACCAGGCTTATTGATTTACACAGTGATGTATACATATAACTACTGTTTGCACTGTTGTATGAATGACAAAGTGGCAGCTTCAGGCCTCTTTGTTTTTGGTGATGCAATGATTATAACACCAGATCAAAGCAGATGGTCGGCTTGTGACCAGAACCTGCTGGCTTACCTTTGCCAACTGTCAACGCACGGCTGCGCATCTCTGCCAAATATGTCCCAGTACTATTCCAAACAATGACCGGATACTTCAGCCAACTGTCATTCTCAAGGGAAACTTAATATCTTTATTACGACATCAGAAAAAAAAAAGTTTTGTCATTGTTATATATTACACAGTGGATCTTAACCCTGTTTTTTGTAGGTTTTGGGGATGTTTAAATTCGTAAATGTTAAGAAATCAGAATACTTTTCTGACCTGAGAGAAAAAAACAAAATGCAAATGACTGAGAGGACTTTACATAGAAAATGGGCCAAGATCCAAATGATCCAAGATCCTATGAGGTGACAGAGCTGACCGAGCCTCTGTGCATTCTTTAACAGCCAACAGAGTTATTAAAACCTGGGACCCTATGTTTGCCAACTGCCTCCTGATGCCATCCAAACCACCACAACCAGCCTCTTCTTTGAAGCTAGTCATGGTAGCTTACCTGAGCTATTTTCACAGGACAGATGAAATGGGAGAGAGAGAGGGATGGACATGCAGCAAAGGACCGCCAGAGTTCATTC
>NC_045745.1:18801389-18819285 GCF_008692095.1 Etheostoma spectabile | reverse complement strand
ATATATATATATATATATATATATATATATATATATACTGCTTGAATTTGTTGATATTTGTTGAAAAACAATGTGTTGCAGTATATTATAATATTGAGGAGGGGATGCATCGTGATATTGGATTGAATTGTTGACAGGATATGCCTAATCAAATCGTAAGACCAGTGAAGATTCACACCTCTTGGCTAAATCTCCCCATCAATTCATGTGAACCAATCCCTCTTTCTTGTGAACCTCCAGTATGTTGTAAGGGACATTTTGTTCATGCCCAGGCCTTTTTCATATGTATGGTGCCAAAAAGTGTTGAATGTGTAAAATAACAGCAATGTTATCGGCATTCACTTTCAATAAAAATTATTTACAGCATTGTAAGTGCAACAGTGGACTCAGTTTTAGCCTGAGTGGGTGGCCACGGTGAACACCACTCTGACCTTAGTGGCTCTGTCCCAGCTATCTTTCCACTATGTGAATTATGACCACTGTTTTAACTAAAAGCAAGCCAGTGTTGAGTGACAACAGTGTGGATGTGATGCCGTTCTTGTTTTACAGGCCTGATGGGGTTGTTTATGCAGTGGTCTTATTCTAGATGGAATACTAATTTGTTGAAGGCAATATTTGCAACACCTACTTGCCACATGCTATCAGCTTTGCTTTGCTTCTGTCTATCAAGTCACAAAAAAATAAGGCCATAGGCTAATTATGTTTATTGTTGAATCATCATTCATCACTTGTTATCTTTCATGGAGTCAGTGCGTAGTATGTTAAAGGTGCACTATGATGCACTATGTACAAAACCGAGCAAGCCCCCCCCCCCCATGCTTCCGTAACTGTCACCACTAACAGTCATTAACCCCCAACCATGTTGTCGTGCCTGGCTAGAATGTTTTGTTGTGTTTTAGTGCTTATCCTGTGCCCCTAGTATTTGTCTGACGTTGACAACGCTTGTGTTGTCTCCCGAGACGAGGCTTTTTCAGTGTATTTAGGGGGCAGGCTCAAGGAAAGATGACTACGATTTGAGACAAAAATGAAATTGCACTGAAACTTTTTCGAACCAACAGTTCAGAAACCTAAAACAACTAACATGAATTTCAAATCTACCCCCCAAAATGATTTATTATTTTTCTGTCTTGTAAACAAATAAAAATCATAAAAATCATGAACCCAAGTGTCATTAAGGAACAAAACAAACACAAAGAGTTGGTCTGTACAGTTGTGCTGTTAGTTATATGTGGTTTGCTGCTAGCATGCAGACTGACGTCTGACTCCCCCCCTCCGGGGGGATTTGGGACAACGGCTTGGATTTTGGGACTGTCCCGAATTTTCTGGGACGTCTGGTCACCCTACTCAGTCTGTAGAGTTTGCTTTGCTGTCAAGACCAGACAATGGTGTTTTTCTTGTCAATGGGGTACCCTCCCTACAGAAGAGGGTTAAAGGCCAGCCAGAGTGAATGTGGTGGGTGAAGGCAGGAAGAGAGATAAGGGTCTGAAGAAGCGGTTCTTTTGTTTTAAATGCTTTTTTTCTTGAATAGGAGGAACTCTTTACCAGTTATGGTTATGTGATATCAGAATGAAGAGATTATTCAACCAGCAATGATTGATATTTCCTTCTAACATTTTCAAATGTCTCATAATTTGCACTATTATCAGTCATGGTTATATGTTCATGTTTTTGCTTTGAATTACCCCCCGACTTGGGTGATGTAGCATTTTCTATGTTTTTTTTCTTTCTCTCTTTGGTTAGATTGTTTTGCCTGCTTGCACCAGATCACAGTATTCTAACTGTTAAGTTGATGTTGTGGCTCAGAGGGAAAATGTGAGGCAAAGAAACTGTGTGAGGTGAAAGAGACCGCTACATGTACTGTGTACTACATGTATCCGTTATAAAAACGAGAAGTTAGTTTGTAATTCGGCTTTAAAACCCTTAGTGCCTAATTTCCTCAAATTGTGTCAAGTTTTACTCCTTAGTCAATCAATCTCTTTTTTGACGTTATTTATGCTCAGAATGTATCAACATGGTTCTTACTGTATATCCCTTGAACACTGGCACTCCTCCATGCATTCATAAGGAGCTCTTTTACTGTGTAAGATTAAAACAAAAAAGATAGAAATATCATGGGATTTTTTTTTACATGGTTACAGCTACCCATCAGCTGCTCCTCGTCGTTCAGAACAAAACACTGAAAACTATTTGGGAATACTCTTTGGTCAGCTGGGAAAACCCAGTTGCGGGACGTGAAAAAATATCCCTGTCCCCTCCCTCCTCACTGAGGTTGTTGTCAGTACTGGATCGTGATTAGTTTTACTTTTTTAAATATGATACTGGCTGCCCTGCTGTAAATTAATGACCCGATAAAGTATGATGAGTCTGTAATTTGACTCCTAATCAGCTCTGGCTCTTGCTCTGAGGCACACTACTGTAAGAATGAGTAAGTCTGTGGGGATCCTCCTCGCCCTTCCAGTTAGGGATTTGGGTAATGCTCTCGTTCAGAGGAATGCAGACAAACTGTGTGTTTATTTCTGCACATCTGCTGCTGATTGAAGATGGAGCCTAGTTTGTTTTCGTAATCACTGTTTGTTTTATGGATCTGTTAGGGTTCTAACTGAGCTTATTCACTGAACAGTGTTGATGCATATGGTGTGCTATGCCTCCTCAGTCATATTTAGCAATGCACTTAGTTTGGTTTCCGTTTTTAATTAGGTCTTGAGTATATTTAATCAGTATTTGTTCATGACCCGCTGACAAAGGGATGGTAATTGCTCCAATCTGAACACATTGCGTTGATTCTATGTGCATCTGCTCTCATCATATTAAGCTCGACAGGTACATTTTGTCCTGTCGTGAAGATACACGTCAGAAAAACCATTACATACTGAATTCCACTTACATACGCTTTAACACAAAGCAGCTTTCAATATAGAAACACATATTTTTTGCAGACTCTACCATAAAAACAAAGACAATGCTCTAGACATTTAATAACTTTGATTATTAAATCTTCCCTCCTTTTTTTTCTCGTTCTTTCCTCAGGTTAACATAATTCCCATAATTGCCAAAGCGGACACAATCTCCAAGAGTGAGCTGCATAAATTCAAAATCAAGATAATGAGTGAGCTGGTGAGCAACGGTGTCCAGATATATCAGTTCCCAACAGACGACGAAGCCGTCAGTGAGATCAACGCCTCCATGAATGTAAGTCATGTTGTGATACTGAAAAATGCCATACAATCAGTCTTTCTTTCAGTCAATCTTTTTTTTCCTTTACAAGAAAATACCAGATGTTTATTGTACAAACATGGATGGTGTTGAAAGTAGAAATGATAATATTGTACTTTTAGATTTGTAATACAACAGATAGGATTTAGATTTTGAGATATTTATATCTAGCCAATTGACTTGCAACATCAAGTTTTGAGCACCACATGTGTTACGCATATGGTAACAGCAGCATATGTTAACATAATTCTATTGTATTTAACATATGCTGCAAAGTATGTTTTTTTGTTTTATCTAGACATTTTGCAATCCCACAAATCTGTGAGTGTATACAGGAAAAAAAAGGAAAAAAATGTGCATGTTCTTGGACCTACAGCAAACATTATACATACTTTTACACAAAACTGTATGAATACTTGCTCTGTTCATTTGCACCAGTTCTCAATTCCTTCAATTTTAAAAATATTTTATGAACTCGATGGCAGCACATGCTTGCCTACAGCTGGCTTTATGTCATTTGTACATTTTCCATTGTAAATATGACGCAGTTTTTTAGAAATACGGAAAAGAATATGCGTGTAGCATTCTAACTGAACATACGCTTTTGCTCATAAATACATTTTCTTCAGATTATTTAGCCTTTTTTAGTTCTGATTTTATAATGAGAATGATGTGTATAATTACATTGTGCTCAAACACACACCCACACATGTACAAATGCCCAAACAGTAAATTATCTCTGCATTTGGTTTTCTTAGACACAGTCTCCTTGTACAATATCCCTATCATAGTCGGTTACACCAGCCAGCTGGTTTCAACTCACCACCTAATTTTTGAGGTTGTGCATCGGGAATGTTTTCCCCATGATGCTTCACTGTCGATCCTAACGAGGTGTAGTAGCTCTGAGAGCAATAAGAAAGTGTTTTATTACTTCAACAAAATAGGCCTTTCAGCCCCAACTGAGCCACATGTTATACTTAAAACACAGCTCTGTTGCAGCTCATATGTCAACGTGGTTACACTCTTCTCTGGTGTGGTCTGGTTTTGAAAGATAAGAGAGATGACAGCCACAGGGAAACAAGTTTTATTTGAAAGTAAACACTCAATTTTAATTCATCCTTTTTGTTATTTGTGCATAACAAAATGTTTGTGTCAAGTGCAATTTAAATTGTGAAGTGGTTACTATGCTACACATCAACATGTAAGGATAGAGGGGAAAAAAACTTGAAGAAAATGTAACTCAGAAGAAAGAGGGAGCTGGGAGTCAACTCCTATTAATGGCTCCAGTTACATTTGTGGCCTCTTGACCTTTTTAACACTCTACCGTCCTTTCCTGCACAGGCCCATCTGCCTTTTGCTGTTGTTGGGAGCGTGGAAGAGGTCAAAGTGGGGAACAAAACTGTAAGGGCAAGACAGTACCCGTGGGGTGTCGTGCAAGGTGAGAACCATTCCCAAGCAAGTTAATCAGGGTGTGTGGGTGTTTTCTGTTTCTCAAGCAAACATAACAGTGAGTACATGAAGGGGTCATTGAATGGGTTTGAGTCCTTTTTGTAGACTGCCACTGAATATTTAAAGCAAAATGACAGAGGGAGTGCCAAACTGTGATATTGGTACTTTAAAGTATTTAAAGTGTATTCTTGGTGCCATAGTACAGTTCTGTTAACATTTATTTTCAGTCTATGTGACATCTATGGAAAAATAGCTTTACTTTGAGATTACACGGATAAATAGTTCCATTTAAAAAAAAAAAAAAATAATAATAATAATAAAAAATGTTATTTCCACAAAGTGCCAGTTAATTTTTACTCAACTATTTCCTGTTAGTAACTGTTTGCTGATATATGTCCAGTTTCACTCACGTCACAACTTCCCTTTACTCGAGTGAAGCAACAGAATGGCCTTGAACAGTAGTTGTCTGTGTCATTGTCCCTGCTAGGTGACCCATTTGTAGGGGCGTAGCACAAAATTCTTAGCCCTGTAGAAAGGCACTTTCCATGGGCTCTTCCCTGCATCCACAGCTATTCATTCTAACATCTTTTTGGGTCCTACTCACATGAGGGCCCTGGGTACTCAGTCCCCTTTTTCTCCCCCAGTCCGATGCCCCTGCCCGTTTGAGAGCTAAACACCATTTGCAAATACAAAACTAAGAGAAATAGTTGTAATTCATTTTCCCCCTGTATAACAACTGATGATGCTGGATATTTTGTATGTCTGTTGGCTGGTTGTTAGGTTGCTTGGTTACAGGTATGAACTAGGTAAATGAGGTGGGGTGATAGGATACATTAAGAAATGGGAGGAGTACTAGATCATGATATTGGCACTGACTCAAATTCCCCACGCAGTCAAGTCACAGTATCAGTACTTGAACTGTGGTATAGTTTTTATCATGCCATAATATGGGTGTGTGCATGAATAATGATAACACAATGTAATGTGACAATTTGTTGCTTTTTTTTGTCATAATTAATAGTAAATTAAATCATCTTTGCTTTGTCAAACACGTTACCTGACATAGATGAGCACATGCAGGAGAATTGAGGAACCCTATAATTAACTTTCACCTTTCTACTTTGTGAATATAATTTTGGTCACACCCCTATTTGTTTCTTTATAGACGCAAAATTGAATCATATGATTCATCATAAACCGTGATAAATAAACCGTGTAGGATCTATTTTATATCATGTGCTTGTCGTTTGAGGATGTTCTGTGCTTATGGAGAAATGGCATGCATACTAACTCAGCAGCTGAGAAAGCAAGCTGTCCATCAGTATCCATGGTGAGAGATGTTCTCCTGCTCACGGCAGAGTGGCGAGTGCGTCCCACAGATTGCCTGTTTATTTATACACTCCCTCTTAATGCGTAGCGCCCTCCACAGCTGCGGATGGGACTTGATGCAAAGGGACACTGCAAAATGAAGGGCGAGTGGGTAGAGATTGTTTGGGAAATTTAGTGTGTGTGTGTGTGTGTGTGTGTGTGTGTGTGTGTGTGTGTGTCCGTGTGTGTCCGTGTGTGTCCGTGTGTGTCCGTGTGTGTCCGTGTGTGTGTGTGTCCGTGTGTGTCCGTGTGTGTGTCCGTGTGTGTGCGTGCATGGGTTGCTCATGGAGACATCACCATGGATTTGTTTCCCACAGCTCATTCTTCCATGCTTGTCAATGAGAGTAAAACCTTTTTAATTTGATAAATGTCACACACAGTTGTGCTGTGAGAACAACAGTTTAGATGGAAGTTATACTCTCAGAGAAGATCCTTCCCTCCTGCTTTCCCTCTCTTCCTTCTTTTTCTTGGTTTACTGCTCTTGTGTCTGCATCCGGTCTTCCCTTTCCTCTTAACATTATCCACTGACCAGTCTCATTCCCCAACCCTCAGAGGAGACAGTATAGTTATTTATAAAGCCCACTGTGTGTCTCCTGGGGGACGGATTCCTTTGGACTCCCATCATGAAGCTATAGTCCTGTCCTGTGACATACAGTTGTGCTGTCTACAAAAGGTTATTTTGGCTTTGCTGTAAACTAATTTCTTTGGGATTTGTCTCCATTACTCTTATAATGAATTACATCTCTGTCATTAAAACAACATTTGACAACTAAATCTACAAGTGTAAAACATATTTGTTTGCCCCAGTAAACTTTGGGTTAAAACCATCTTTAAAATGTGATTAGTTTAGAGTCACAAAATGCCTGATGTTGCATTAAAAGAAAATTGATTGAGCCTTTGGCAATTGTTGGCAAATTATTCATAGAAATGATGCTCTGTTTCCAATAGCATCATACAATATTTTAAGTATTATTTCTAGAGAAGAAACTATTTTATTTGTTCTTTGGTTTTGTTATTGTCTGCATCTAATTATCTTAACAACCTTGTCTGTCTCAGCCTGACAACAAACATCTAGTCTGATGGGATGTATTACAAGAAAACTACTTAGGTTGTAGTCAGGCCTGACTGCAAACTGATGGTCACCATTCATATAGCATGCTTTGTCAGATTGTCTGAGGACAGGGACTGAAGAGGACAGAAGTCTCAGTGTTTTACTCCACTCGGCCAACTGAAAGGAGGGCCTGTGTCAGTGGAAACAGTTTGCGGATGCCAGATGTCATATAGATGGGTTATGGTAACCTCTCAAAGAGCCATGGGAAATTTCCATAGACTTGAAGAAAGACAGAGGAAGAGCTGTCTACTGTGTGTGCGTGTGTGTGCGTGTGTGTGTGTGTGTGTGTGTGTGTGTTCCCTCAGGATCTTAATGCTCCAATATTGCTGAACTCCAGACATCTGTGACATATAGCAGACCCCCCCCCCGCAAGCTACTATGGGTTAATGCGACTATGCACACATGTTGAAGTGGGTGTTTGTATGGGAACATGGATGTTATCTATCACTGGCTTTGCATTACATTCTCAGTTGTTTATCTTTTTTCTTTTAATTACAGCATTTTTCAGGTTAGGGCTACATCAACAGCTATATTAGCAGCTCTGTGAGGCATGAATGTGCGTATCAAATAGTTGTCTAGACATTCACCAACCACAGATGGTGGTGCTAGATGAAAAGTTAAGGATCTCCAAAGTCATAAGGGTACATCTGGGAACTATTATGTCCAAGATTCTGTGCCAATCCATTCAGGAGATGTTTATGTTTCACTGGATAAGTGAAAACGTTCACCTGCTGGTGGCTCTAAAGGAAATGGAT
Source organism: Etheostoma spectabile (assembly GCF_008692095.1). NCBI lineage: Eukaryota > Metazoa > Chordata > Actinopteri > Perciformes > Percidae > Etheostoma > Etheostoma spectabile. The sequence goes on along the minus strand of NC_045745.1, from coordinate 18,811,389 downwards.
GGATGTCTGTACCAACTCTCATGGGAATCCAGCCAATAGTTGTAAACATGTCACTGAGACCAAAAAAGTCAACCTGCTGGTAGCACTAGTGGAAATGTCAGGGGTTACCAAAGTAACCATTCGTCTCCCGGAGACCATAGATGTCTATACAAAATTGTATTTACAGTAGATGAATAGTTGTTGAGCTCAGTTTTTACCAGTGTTGGGTCAGTCGACCAACTAACTGACAGAAATAGAGACTACAAACTGTTTTAACTTACCAAGCACTTACAGATAATGTGTCTCAGAGATTAGCTCAATATCCTGATTTACACATCGCTTTTGCAATAAAGGTTTGGGTTTGTAATTAATTAACAAGCAAATTAACTTACAACATTGATAACTGCAGATTTATTGCTGCCATGTCTCCGTTTCTGTTCTCAGGCTGGCGTGTGTACAGTATGTGTCTGCAGAGCCCAGTGCGATATCTTGAGGGCTCAGTGCTGCAGCCAGTCAGAGGATTGGCCCTCATTCAGTCCTCCACAGGGGGCCTAGTACAGAGAGACTATGAGATGCCAAATGAACAGGCAATTTCAGTAGCCTGGATGCAGCCCCAGAATACAGCTCATGTCTGTTTTTAACTCGTATACTCCCTCTAATGATGTGTGGTCAACCAGCAAATTTGAGCAAAAATAAGAGAGGGAGTCAGACAGCTGCGTGACTGCTACTTTTTAAGAGTTCTTTTGTGTGCAAAATGTGTTAAAGTAGACCAGGTTATTCACACTTTTTTGTAATTTGTAGTTGTTTTTTTAAGTTTAATGAAGGTCTTCTTTCCTTTCGTGGGTTGTTAAGCCACTGAACTGTGTTATTCTGCACTTTTGTGATGCTGCATTGTGGTTTGCTATCATGCACTGCAGGTTGCTTTCCCAGTATTTTCCATCAGCTAAATGCAATGTTAATTGGGCTTTTTTAATGTCATTATTGTAGTCTTTACATCCTCAGAGCTCACAGCGTGTGGTGGTATTCAAACACAACGTGCGTCCGACTCTCCACCACTGCCACCCTGGGGTTCATGGCATATGCTACACCCCTTGAAACGCCATGTGTCTGCACTCTGCGCAGGCCCTTGGCAACCACACACACACACACACACACACCAGATCTGAGACAACAGTATGTTTTTTTTATAGCATCTTCCTGAACTAATAATAGCACACGAAACATCACCTTTTTGTATTTTTTAGATTTTCAAAAATTGGAGGAGAATGAGCATATTAAATAATTAGAAGTTTTCTAAGGTTCCACATAGACTATTAAGGTGTTATCAAGTCTGTAAATAAGGGGGGTCATGAAGGGAGAACTTCATTTTCAAAGGGAGGAGTGATATTTTTTTAATTTCTTTTTTGTTTGATGAGAATGGGAGAGTCAGCGGAAAGGATTCTGGCTGTAAGGATATCTATGCCGGTCATGCTCATTGTTTTTATGGGCAAATGTTAACTTTAGCAAAACCTTTTTTTAAATTTGTTAATCCATCAATCCATGTTCTGCCGTCTACATTGCATTGGATTAAGATTGTGATATACTTTCAGAAGAACTGAAAATACGTAATAGCAATAAATAATCCTAGGCCTTATAGTTTCGACGGCATAATCTTGGTGCAACTTTGTGGACCCGGCAGCAACCCTGTTGCTCAATTGTGTACGGCCATATTATTACCCGCTTATCCAGACTACATCCTCACTGTTAATTCTACGTTCAGGCACCTGTGCCCACTTGCTCTTCTCACATTGACCTTAGTTGTGGCCTTAAACAAAACAAAAAAAAATCAACGTTGTAGAACATTTGTTATATTATTGACAGTGTAAATGAGGTGACGTGTGAGTAAAAAGGCTTCATCAGATTAGAAATGACCCTCCCCCGAGCTTTCAGTCTGTCAGACAGGAAACTCTCTCTGCCCTTTCCCCACCATAAAACCAGTTAACTGCGAGAGTCCCAGTAACTGATAAATATAAGTTGTAATTGTGTGAATTTATCAACTCCTCTTTGTTGGCTAAATGTGATACATTTATTTAATGGATTCCAAATGTGTTATATCCAGTTGTATTTCATGCAGAGTACTTAACATTCCTGTAGAGATGTGGTATGATTTCCTGCTTTTGAGAGAGAGCGATGGAGGGTAAGGGAGGATAACATGGTGACAGATGGGGTGTTAAAAAGCAGTGGCCAGGCAAAGAATGAAAGTGAGAAACAAAGACTATGTATAGGAAATAATTAACTGAACCGCAGCTGCTCTCCTAATGCTGGTGTGTGTTTTCCCTTTAGTCGAGAATGAGAGCCACTGCGACTTTGTAAAACTCCGAGAGATGCTGATCAGGGTCAACATGGAGGATCTGAGGGAGCAGACCCACGCCCGTCACTACGAGCTGTACCGACGCTGTAAGCTGGAGGAGATGGGCTTCAAAGATACAGATCCCGACAGCCAGCCTTTCAGGTACAGGGAGCACATGGAGAGGAAAAACAGACACAAAATCCCAAACCAAGGAGATGCTAAAGTGTCAACAAAAGGGACAGTTTCTTTTGTTAAGAGACAATATCTAATCTATTCCTGTCTGTTCTTCTCTCTAGTCTTCAAGAGACATATGAGGCCAAGAGGAAAGAGTTTTTGGGGGACCTGCAGCGGAAAGAGGAAGAAATGCGACAAATGTTCGTCAACAAAGTAAAAGAGACGGAATCAGAACTGAAGGAAAAAGAGAGAGAGGTCAGTCTCAAGGGAAATTATGGTTATAGATGTATTTATATTTAGTTTATAGATGTATTTGATTTGAAATGACTGCTGATGCATCCAAACATCAACACTGCTTGAACAATTCAGAGACTTTTTTTCAAGATATCCCGTACATGTGTAATGTAATGTTTATCTTTTTGCTGCTGCACAAAAACATCCCGTGCAGCACAGTACAGTGCAATTAGAATCAATTCAGTCAATGTCACCAATATAAGTACATGATCATACATGACAAACTGCCCTCATATTTAAAAGAATGCATGAAGTGGAGGTGAGGAAATGTGTTCAAATATCATCCGGTTTGTTTGCCGTCAGTTTGTCCCAGTTTCAGGTCCAATTCACCAGTTAGCAAGTACCAATTCAAATCTCGTGTCTCTCTTCCTGTCATCCCCGTCCTGTGCGTCCATCACCACCCTCGCCGCCTCCCACTCAGCTGCATGACAAGTTTGAGCAGCTGAAGCGGATGCACCAGGAGGAGAAGAGGAAGGTGGAGGAGAAGCGCAGAGACCTGGAGGAGGAGATGAACGCCTTCAACAGGAAGAAGGTGGCTGCTGAGACACTCTCCTTATCTCAGCCCCTCAAGAAGGACAAGGACAAGAAAAAGTAAGCCGATCCCACCTTTTTATCACTCACTAGTCTCATTCTTCCTTTCATAGCAGGAAGCGGCTTCTTCCAATCCTGCTCCTTTCTTTAACTAATTCTGTTATCTTTTCATTCTGTGCCTTAAATCCTGAAAATATTTCGCAAACTAGTTTCTCTTGCTTCTTTTAATCCCGTCTCTTTTTGCTCTCTAACCCCTGTTCAAAGTCTTTAGGCAGGAAGTGTGCTTTCTGCCAAGTCCTGTGGCAAAGTCTCACATTAATGAGCCTGTTGACTGAAGGTGCTGTGTAGTAATTGACCTATCTCCAATACACAAGCATTTCAGCTATTATAAAGGTCTGGCATGTGTTAAGGAAACTTGCTCCCCGTTTTGTCCTGCCCATGCTTAACATTTCCTGTCATTTCACTCTTTCCTTTTGCCTCGCTGTAATTATTCAGGAAATTCAGTGAAGAGGCAGTGAAGCAATTGAAAGCTTGTCTTATAAAATAGGTGATGCACAGTACAGCTCACACGGGGCAAAACAGATTGATTGTGCATACCATGTGTATCTACGATGGATGGCACAGGTATAAAACCAATACAGGCCTTTTAGCTTGTACACTACAGCTCATACTTCACTGTACTGTATTGTGCAAAGCATACTTTTCTTGAATTATTCTTTACCTTCCAGACAACTATTGGTGTCTGTTCATTTGCAGACATGTAGCAGACCCATTGTTCAGTAACCAGTCGCAGCAAACATCATGTCTGCATTTACTTACTTGTCAAAACTCTTTTTTCATTGTGCATGGATGCAGTCAGTTTACAGTAGGCGTTGTTTTAAAATGTCCTTCCTTGAAGGTGCATTCAATGAACCTTCCTTTTCTGGCTTTGATTTACCAACTATGCACACTATATGGCCAAAAGTATGTGGACATACCTTTTGTGTTTGGTCCCCTTGGATCCAATCAAGGGAAATATGAATGCTAAAGCACACAATATTTTAAACAACAGTGTTCTTCCAACTTGTTGCAGCAGATTTTTCCTGTTTTTCAAATGACAATGCTCCTGTGCACAAAATGAGCTCCACAATTACATTTTTTTTTTTCTTCAAGTTTAATGTACAAGAATTTGATTGGCTTGCACAGAGCCCTGACCTCAACCCCCATCCAACAACTTTTGGATGAATTACAAATTACGAATGAATTACATTATTACTTTTAGTGTATCTCAAGGCAAGTTTTAAGTCTCAGCAAGTTCATCTTTTATCATCTGCCCTGACAATATATCTGAAGCTAATGACTGTCTGGGATGTATAAAATTATGTGAAAAGTATGCTAAGCTGTGGACAATTATATGCATTAAAGTATCCATGGCTTGCAGTTAATGTCGCCCCAGTTGCATTCTCTGTAGCTTGAAATCTGACGGTTAATGTGAAGACGCTTGGCTCCATCTTGTGGCTACTCACACACTTTGCTGTCAGTGCTGCTTTAGGAAACTGGTCTTCCATTTTGTGGTTTTGTCATGCACATCCCACACGTCATCAGTCTACCTCTTATGTGATTAATTTACTCTCTAAAGTTTTATACACTTGAGGAAAAACACGTTTTAGCATTCCAGAGGAAACCTCCAGGCTCCCCTGCTGTCAGCTGACCTGCATCACACTACTCCTTTCTATTAAATAACACAAGCACTGGTATTTATTTAGCTGTAGCAGCTCTTTGCTTTAACTCAAACTTCATCAGTTTTCTATAGAAGTCTTTATTAATCACTTATTATTTCCACAAAGTTGTTTGTTTATTCATTTAATTTATTTTGTTTATTGTTTGTCATTGTTTTTCAGTTAATTTATGGGCGCTGCATACCCTCCCACACACGACCATGGATTTTTCCTCCATCGCCATAGCAACGACAACACCTGTTTATTTTGTTTTTTGTTTTGACATTCCATCTTTACATTGTGCACATGGACCAAAGACACTGAGGATGCTCATGATGAAGCCACAGGGGAGAAAGGAGTGAGAGAGGGTGAGAGATAATGAGGAAAAAATGTTCACTTGCCAAACAGTGGCCATCTCATTTATTCAGGATCTTTCATTCTATGCATTTTTGGACACACACACACACACACACACACACACACACACATATATATAATATGCAATTTGTTTTTTCTATGTTGTGATTTAATGTTTTTTTGTGTTTTTTTTCCATCAACTATTCACAGAAACGAGAGGTCTGACACCTTTTGGTACTACAGTGTAACCCAGTGGGCAAGTCGTTTGAAACCGCTCATTGTGTATTTAAAGAATTTAGGGTGTTCTCGATTACTTTATTGAAGGTATTAGTGACATCTTTCCTTAAGCTTTTTAAAATACCTGAGCTGTTTTGAAATGTTGTCCAGTTATAGTGTGCCTGTTAACCTTTTTGTAATCTTGACCCTTTAGTACATTTCACAGTAGAATAATTTCCAGAGCCCAAATAATACATTTAAAATAGCATTATATCATGCAATAAAACTGAGTACCTGTATACTGTATATATTACTGCATATACATAGGTACTGACAACCTAAAGCTTAGTCTTAACTCTTAATAAAAATGTATGCAATATTCTGGTGCTGTTTTGTATTAACTCAATAACGTATGTGAATATTTTCTAGAGTTTACCCAGTTTAATATGCAAAATGTATGTAAAGTTTTTGAATATATTATTGTAAGAAGCACATGACGGTGAACATTGTCCACAATTGTAACTTCTTTTTTTTTTTAAACCACTGTTTTGTGTGTGTGTGTATATATGTATACATACATACATACATACATACATACATACATACATACATACATACATACATACATACATACATACATACAGTATTCAGGAAAACATACACGCCTCAGCTCGCTGTAGAAGAGTTTACACTCCGAGAGAGAAGAGAGCAGCTGTATTTACTGTCTGTCGTTGGAAATAAATGTAACCTCCCCCCCGCCCTCCTCACTTTGATGTGTCTCTGCCATGATTTCTTTGATATTCAGCTGGGAGGGCGATGAAAGTGAAACACAGGCAGGGGAAGGTACTTCATTCTCACACGCACGCGCAGAGGCTGTCGGCCCAACAGTCTAACCCCAACAGCTGTCCGCTCAAGAGAGTGTGTGTGTGTGTGTGTGTGTGTGTGTGTGTGTGTGTGTGTGTGTGTGTGTGTGTGTGTGTGTGTGTGTGTGTGTGTGTGTGTGTGTGTGTGAAATTAGTTTTCTTGTTATGTCCATAACTGCACAGAATGTATGTGCGTTGCGTGGAAAACGGACGGCGGAAGTCACAGCACAGCATTGGGATGTTTACATAGTAATGGTTTTGTCTTTACTGTGAAGGCTCTGCCAGCAGCACTATCATTATTCTGTCCGCCACCTGCAGGGCTCCATGGCTCCCATCCAGCAGTACAATCTGCTCCCAGCTCTCTGTTCTCTCTATCCTTTAGAACACCAACACACTCTGCTAACAAAGTGGAGTGGTAATGGCTCTCTGACAGTCTGTTTACTTTCAGGACAACATGGTGGTACACAACAACATCTCATAGGCTTGAGGTAAAAGGGTTGGTTTTTGAGAGGTTTACTTAAGGAATTAGGAAATTACATAAGGAAGGCTGATATGTGGGTACGTTAATTGTTAACTGCACATTCAGCACACTAAAGTCATATGGAGCAAACTTCCTTTAAACTGCTGACTAGACATTAACTACTGGAGTCTGGTTCTTATGGAAACCCATTCCTGCCAGCTAAAGGGGGGAAATTGAGTTTAATGTTATCAAGTTTAAATAGATTTAGTATTTTGACTAACTCCTATTTCAAATCAGGGTTTAGAAAATTGATTCAGTAAAGGAATATTTTTGGATTTTCTATCTTCAACTCCTTTGGTATATTTACCATAAGAAGTTTAACTCATAGAAATACGTTATAACTGCTCATTTTCTTGGTCTGTATGCCACCAGATGTCTTGTTATATTTATGTTTTGATATGATGGTGTCTAGTACTCCCATGCAGCCAAATGTTTGACAAAACAAAGTCATTTAATATAATATCATAGTCCTCTAATTATAATTCAGACATTGAGTGGTCCACTAATTTAGCACTTAAACGAGGTATAACATTGATCTTTAATACCACACATTTGTTCTTCCTTTCAACATTAATTGCATTTCATGCTGCTCCTTTTCCCATTTTTTTAATGCTATAGATGCTTTTGAAGCTTTGGTTTTTTTTCCACATTTCTTCTCCAATGTTTGACATTTTGCAATGTTTTCTTACACTTTCTTCAATGCTTTTTTCCAACAAAAAGTGGGGGAAAAAACCTTAACCTTGAACCCTGCAGTAGTAGTTCCCAAGTCTGGCAGAGTGTTTATTATTTCAATTTCATTATGTCACCCTTGTTTGTTTTTTTACTAGTGAAAATGGCCTTCCATAGATAACATATACTCTAAAGGCCCTGCATGCGCATACAGGTGTTTAATTAACCTGGCTGATCTGACCTCTGCTGTGTCTAAAATCCCTCCCTATCCACTGTATTGACTGTCCAATTGTATATTACAAACTCCGTACGAACACACGCAAAGAAAAATATAGACCTCCATAACTTGCTCAAGGGCCCGTTGTCTCTAGATGAGGGGAATGTGTTCTTCCTCACTGACAAAGGAACAAACATGACCACCTTCAAATCACATTAGAAATTGATATATTAAAAAAAAAACTAAACACCAACACTTTTAGACTTTTGAAGTCATAGCTTTATTTCTGTGGTAGACCAGATAATAAGATAGCTGCCTCCAGTAAATGGAACGAATATGAAAAAAAAAACTTTACATTGGTCACTGCTGGTGTAGAGTCCAGCTTGACTAGATGAATCAAAGCAGACTTTACAGTTGAGAAAACAGTAACCGGTTCACATTAAAGATCACATTCTGAACACAGTATTTTCAGCAGCCTAGAGTCCGTTCAGTGTCTACAGGCTTTGAAAGCTTGGCAGTGGAGGTTTTTCAACATTAAATACAGTTCAAATTGAAAACATTTTGTCACCATATCAGTATTGGGATTAAACAGGACTAGGTGGTATTTACTAAATAAAAAAACAAAAACAAGATACTCCGTAAATTTCAATCACAATGTGACATTATTTGGGGTGTGATTATTTGTGCTCCCATACATAACAATATGCAATGTTTTTCTTTTAAATGAGAACATTAACGCTGGGTCATTAATCAGGTAATCTTATGATGTCAAAACAACCATTAATCGCCATACTGCTCTAGTGTTGAACTAATCTCCCAAAGGTGCTCTTGTTTTGTTTGATATGTAACAATAGTTGCATAAACTAAATCAACAGACTGAAGCATTAATGAAATAAAAGCATTTGCAGCAGTTAGTCAGGAAATTAAAGCTTTTTTTGTAAAATGTCGCTTTTGTAAATAACTGCTAAATAAAGTAGCACAGAAATTAGTACAAGTAATTAAGATTAAAATAATAAAAGGTTGTGAAAAAATAAGTATTTGCATAAAAAAAAAAAAAAAAGCTTTTCTTTATCTCAAAGTGCTATGTGGCTCTAGGGGAACCTGAGCACCAAACAAAATCAGGATCAACTCTCAAACATAAAAGCCATTCTTGGCTTCAACCACACATAAAAAACACACACACACACACACACACACACTACTGCCTATTCTTATCTCTTAACTCCCAACCATTTGTGGTGGATATTAAAAAGGACAAGTAGGTTAAAAAGTCTAAAACAAATATGGCAATAATAATAATAATAATAATAATCATAATCCACACACACCTCCAGATTCACATTTGGGTGTGGACACGTACATGAAAACACTAAAACAATATCTTCTATTAAATCCTTTTTTTTATGTTATGGCAGTAGAGTAACATCTGGAGTTACTTCAGAGCCCCATGTAACTAACAATTGAGGTCCTTAAATGTGCTGAACTACAGTATATTAGACTTCGGAACATTCTCACTGTGAAATGGGAGGACTAGTAAGAGGTGGACGGTGTGAATAAATGGCCGACTAGTTGACGGCGGGGTGCAGTGGCGGGCAGGGCCAGGCGTTTTCCTGCTGGGAATCAAACAAACCCTCAACTTCGCTTGCCTGCGCCCCTGGAGTCGTCTCCTCGTCATACAAACGCCTGAAACCGTCGTAGTACTCATCAGAGTCCCCCTGCTCTCCACCGGCCGGCCCCCTCCTGAGGTGCTGCGTGGGGCTCCAAGCTCGCTCCTCGTCCTGGATCTGGGCGCTGTCAAAGATGTAGACGGCATTTGCCGGCAGGGAAAACTCCAGGCTGCGTAGGTACTCGTCCACCATCTCTTTGCAGTGAATGAACTCGCCACTGTCAACCTGGGAGAGCGAGAGACATCGCAATGAGTATATGCCACAAAGTCAAGTGCTCCAAGCTGGAAATAAATGCAGTTTACCTTTCAGAAGGAGCAAATAAAAGAATCATTTGAGATGATCATAGTCGACAACTTTAAAGCCTTCACTGACCTTAGGGTGCAAGTACTTTCCTCACAGGTGTGCAGTAGCATTTTAAGTTGTACGCCTTTTGTGTCAAAGTTCACTAAAATAGCCTTTCCTTACCCCAGTGTGATCATTACTCTGA
>NC_045745.1:18799836-18801379 GCF_008692095.1 Etheostoma spectabile | reverse complement strand
CCTGTAGAAGCAGCCCAATGAGTGCTTTAACCAAAACTGTTTGTTTTTTGGCAGTGCAAAGCATCATTTGTTGACCTGAATGGGCCAGTATGTGCCTTTTCATCAGAAGCACCCACCAGTTTAAAAGGAAAATAAAAGCTAATTTTAACCAACTTGTATACAAATTTCAATGTATTTGTAACTAATACCGGCACAATATCAGCAAATGCCAACGTACTAGGGCTCTATATGTGTCTTGAGGCAATTTAAAACCTCTCAAACCAACTATAATCCTAGAGAAAAAGCATTCTTAGCAGGCCGCTGCATTTCTCTTACCTGTGCTTTCTTCAGCAGATCGGTGAAGATGGAGAACCAGTCGGGCGTGACCGCCTCCAGCTCCAAAGTGATGATGGCCAAGGCCAACGTGGAGCCCTTGAACTGCCAAAGCTGGTGGCAGGCCATACAGTGCTGCACCTGCCTGGTCCACAACGCCGCCTGGAGGCCTGCAGGCCTCTTCTGATGCCCCGGCCCGGCCGGAAGCAAACCGGGGTCTGTTGCCGAGTCCCAGCTGACGCCGGAGCCGAGCCCGATGGACGGAATGAGGTGAGGGTGGCCGGAGACGAGCAGGGCGTGGAACTAGACCGGAGGTGAACAGAGACGTGAAGAGGAACGAGACCAAAACGTTAGCATAATGATGTCATTGTCCATCCATCCATCGCTCACCCCTTACTGCTTCATAATTCATCTCGACATCAGATACACCATAGCAGTTACTGTCCAACAACCTAGCATCGCCACACACACACACACACACACACACACACACACACACACACACACACACACACCACACACACACACACACACACACAACACACCACACACACACACACACACACCACACACACACACCACACACACCCCACCACACTTCATTGCTGCATTCAAAGCTACTAAACAAAGTTGAAGCTCTGTGCAGGAGGACACTTTGGGCAACAGATAGAGAATCCCACCCTCGGGTTTTTACAAAAGAAGACCCTCCCGTTTGCCTGAGGAATCATAGTAATCTTGTTCATATTGTATCGTACGTGCAGTGCTTTTGTGTTCCCAGTAGGCAGGAACTGTAAATCCCAACCTGAGTGTGGGCTTGATGTAAGAAGAAGAAGAAGAAAAAAAAAAATTACATCTAGTTTGAGAATTTCTTCATACTTGTCACATCGTGATCAGAAAAAAAAAAAAAAGTAATTTTCTTTTTATACACGTTGTGTTTAGCTCATTTGCTTTGGTTAGTCTCTTGCTCGGTAGCACAAAATAAGCCACGGGGTTTTAAAGAAGTGGACTTCACTGGAAGGCATCTGCAGCGATGTGGTGCGACAGTCAAAAAGTAATCTCTGAAACGGTTTCTCCTAACTTGTTCAAACTTTCTAAACTCCCTTCCTCCTCCCTGAAGTTCGGCCCTTTTCACTCCATTATGGAAACGTAGGGAATTCAGGGTGATGTAGCAAACAAGGGAAACGGAGTGTTTGGATTTGACAGTCCTGATAGTCTCAGACGGTGAAAGACT
>NC_045745.1:18778999-18799826 GCF_008692095.1 Etheostoma spectabile | reverse complement strand
ATATCTGAATCTGCCTTTCAAAGAGTTTCACTTGGATGTTGAAGCATATTAAGGATGTAATAACACAGCATCTCTGTACATCTAATTTATTCATGTCAAAAGCGTCACAGTGGAGAGTCTGTGACATATCATTGATAGAATTTTATCGATTGCTGTTTTATAGAAAATGGAGAATAACACTTTATTCAGGAAAAGGGAATGCAGAGTAATTTCTTCAGGGCACGGGGAAATGTATTTGTGAGATATAGTATTGTTCAAAAGTATTTATTTCAAAAATATTTATTTGAATATATAAAGAGAAAATGTCTTTATTTTATTATAGTTTTTATTAATACATTAGGTCTCATTATTTAAATTAAAAAAAAAAGTCTCTTGGATTTTTTTGTAATACCTAAAGTGAAGTGCTAGGACGATAACAGATTTACAATAATAACGCCACACGCTGTAAACATGCCACACCAATATCAGTCACAAGTCGTAACAGTAGGGGAAAGTGCCATTTTTTGTTTCGCAGGAGACACTTAAATCAGTCCAAATGTGCCAAAATGCTTTTTGGTGACAGTTCATGGCTTTAGGAAATATGTATTGGCCTTCTAATTTCAATATCATTAACAAATCTAACACTGTTATTCTAACAAATGAAGTTACTGACATTTTGTTTAACAAGAGTTTACAGTTTAAATAATCATATTGAGGGTCAATGCAATAAACTGATTTTGCAAACATTTGCCATAACCGTGATAAACGGAGACACGGAATATCACGCAGCCCTGTGTGACGCCCATCAAAACGCTACCTGCTCACACTGTTGTCTTGGCACTGCAGTTACTGATCTTTAATTGTCATATCCCAAATGACTTCTCGTTAAAGCGTTATGAACACAGCCCTGGGCCCAAAAGCATGATGGGACCTAAGTAATGTGTGCTTTTGTGGACAGTTACTGCCTCAGTCAGTCAAGGGTTTGAAAATTCCTGTTAACAAGCTGTGAAACAATGTGCCATACACTCAGTAACACAGCATGGGCATTTTTGACAATAAACCTGCTGCCACTTTAAAAAACAGTCACCAAGTCACGTTATGGATTCGCTAACGACCCAAGTTGTAGTTCCAATGAGACAACCTGTAGGGGGACCAAAGGGGGAAATGGTACATAGTGTCTCGTGAGATTTGAAAGCCTAAATGATCTTATATGGTGAAAGCAGGATTTGGGTATCCACTGTAGGGCTGCTGCTTACAGTTTGTCAGAAGTGCCTTGGCCTGATATGCAACACACTTGTTGTTTTGCTAGCAGCTTGCAAATGCAGTCTTAGGTGGAATATACAGCTCTATTCAGACCTTGTTCTGTAATGCGTCTCGGTTGCTTTCTGTGAACCTACGCAGGATTTGGGTAATTGGCCTGGGTTATACTGTAACTTGGTTTTGTCTGATGATGTCACCTTTGCTCTAAAGCTGCAGATAGCTGACAATACAAATCTTTAAAACAGGGTGGAAACAGACCGTTCCCAAGCATTTAAACGCTGATGTGCCACTAAAGCAGTGACGTTTAGGGTTAGCAGTTTAAAGCGAGGTGACTTAAGCCATCAACAAGAGTGCAAAGTCAATACAATATCTGTTTTTTGTTTTTTAAATAGCTGAGGTCAGGCTGCATTAGAATATTTCATAATATTAACCAATATGTAATTATATTTTAGTCAATTATATTCTGATGTATTGGAAAACAAAATGTAAAACCAACACATCCTCTCCTCAGACTCTTTGATGTGATTGTTCGCAGTAGAGAGAAGCATGGTTTTATTTTCCTTTCTTGGCTACAGTGAATACAAAAAAAAAGAAAGAAAAAAAAGGAAAGTACACATTCCAACCAAGACTGAATGGAGATTGTGTGGATTGTGAGAAATAATGGGCACAATGAGTTAAATCAAATGAATGCACAATCTCTACTGATTGAGGACCAATTCTTTGCTGAGGGGGCAGGGGGTTGTTAGCGAAACACCATCTTAAAGCAAACATGATGCAAGCGTGATGCTTTACTGTGTGCTTTTGTTCTGCTGTGTTTTTAGGCAAGACCAGGACCTGAATTGACAAAGCATTTCAAAGTCCAGCCAGCTCACTACAAAATGCTCTTGACAACTCAGATCCAGTAAACAAAAACCAAAAAAAAAAAAAAAAAATTGCCTGTCTATCTGCTAACTTACTATGTGAATGAAGTCGACTGGCGATGCCGTGTACAAGTCCCAGTGCAGCTTGTCTAGAATGATCCTCTCCATGCGAAGAATCTCCGCTGTTGAAAAGTTGCATCCGCTCTGCACAACCAGGTCTTGAACAGAACCTAATACCTGTTTAAACAGACACCAACAAAAGGGAAGCAAATAAATGTATTGTTTTGAAATAGCATTGACGTGGGTGTTTTTTTTACAGCTGTAATTTTTGCTTATTTGACATTGTCTTTTGTATCCTTCTATCCTTAAGATCTTACCTCATCTTCCTCGTTGATTTTGGCAGCCAGGACCAATGAGGTGAAAGCAATGCATTTCAGGTATTTTGGTTGGGCCTAAACGGAAAAGACATTTAGTGCTTAAGAACCAGAGAGATCTATGCATGTGAAAACAAACATCTTTAATCAAATGCCTCTCACTGCTATCAGTAAGTGAATTTGCAAAATGAGCACATTTAGATTGGCATCTCTCAGCACTAATCAATTCTAGTGGGCATGAGGGATACAAGTCCTTTAATAGGGACTAATAGGACAATTATACCTGTGTTCATTAAGGTTACACTGAGTGGACAGCTCTCTCTCTCTCTCTCTCTCTCTCTCTCTCTCTCTCTCTCTCTCTCTCTCTCTCTCTCTCTCTCTCTCTCTCTCTCTCTCTCTCTCTCTCTCTCTCTCTCTCTCTCTCTCTCTCTCTCTCTCTCTCTCTCTCGTTATGAATATCAGAAACAGCTGCAGGTTGTACGACTTTATGAAAAGCAAAGAGATGTTTAAGAGGGTTTGATTGTAGAGGACAGGGGTTGTTTAAGTCTAAATGAAATACACTTTAGTCAATCTGATTTTCAATTAAATGGACTAAAGATATGATTATTGAAGACTTACTCCGCAGCCCTATTTAGAGGACAATTTGATGTCAAATACAGATTAAATGTATCGCGTTCAGTGAATACAGACTTGAACCATTAGCTAAGGGGTCAATGGCCAACAAAGAATAAAAAGATGTTTTTCATTGTACTATGCAGCCAACCGTGCACATTATTTCCATTCATTGGTCAAAAGTTAGAAACCATTATCATATGTTGTAGCCGTCTACCTTGACAGTAGACAGCAGTCGGTTGAGGACACAGACTCCCAGGGCAAAGGTCTCTGGACAGAACTGGAAAAGCCTATTCATCTCTCCGAGCCAAAGGATAACCGCTTGGTGCTGGGATGAAGAGATGTCTGTGCCCTGAGTGGCCAGAGGAGACAGCCATTGATTGATAAATAAAAGATTAGATGTCAGGTGTTTATTTTTATTTTTTTAAACAAATACTTCACTGTGTTCAAGGCCCCACTCGTTTATTATATCTCATATACACCTATTACGGTTAATCCAGTTTACTCACTGATTACACATTCTTACTTCAAATATTGATTTGTATATCTCAATAAGCTGCTTTTAAGAGCTAAAAAAGAGCCAATATAATTTCTATAAACAAATGAGACCACGGTCTGACTCTTTATTACACAAATGTTATTCTGACTGACAAAATGAAGAGGTTTCCCAAAAGTCTTGATGGTCCCTGTCACAAAGGAATCAGTTCATTTATACTGAGAGGACCCAGACAGATGTTAGCACAATCTTCAGTTTCAGCTGTTATTCTGTTAGTATACCTACATCGGGAAATTACTGTTTTAATAACATTCAAAATACTACACTCAGCACCTTTAGAACAAGCTGCGAATGCACAAGTCCACTTGTCTCACCTGGATGCATCCATTCTTGAAGACAGGCGCCTTCCAGAGGCGAGCCTCCCTGAGCAGAGCGGCCTCCAGCAGGCCGACCAGCCGGCGGCTCTCCGCGGTTCCTGGGTTCTTCATCGCCGCTACAGCACGGGACAGGCTGCACCCAGGGCACACACTCCTGGTCAACACATGACATGTTACAATGGAGACAGAACCTCCCTTATTGTCCCCTATCTACGCCAATGTTCACTCACATGCACTTATAATCAGGTATGTAGGCCACTGTCTGTCAGACCTGCCAGATGTGTTGAACTGAAGGACACACTGCACACGAGAGAGACAAATACAGACCTAAACCATTTTTTTTTTCGAAAATAGCACATTTTCCAGCACACTGCTAAGAGTAGTTTTGTGTGGGTTCAACCTGTTAGAAAGCCACCTGGCTGTCGTCGACACGCTCGTGGGTCGGACTCGGCGTAGCGCCCCTAAAATACCTGGCGGTGCAGGTTCATCTGTATAGGGTCTCTTGCATTCACCCAGAGGTCAGTCACTGTCTGCTCATTCGGCGATTATCTTTTATATTTAGGCCTATTCAGTGCACATTTCACCGGTTTGCGTGCAGTTTAGTGTCCCAAATTCCACTGGCCACCCCAAGACCCGCCGATTATTAGAGTCAGGCATTTGACCTGGACTGGTTAAGGTTAGGATAGCCGATGGTTCAGGGGATAGGACCTGTACAAATGGGGTTACGTTACGGGGAATTTGGCACACGTTCTGCACGTAGACCCGTTTCACCAGATTTGACGAGGATGCAAGTAGCTGTTTCCTTTTTCGAGAGGTAAAAAAACAAACAACCCCCCCACCCCACACACACACACCACACAACCACACACACACACCAAACAACACACACACACACACACACACACACACACACACACACACACCACACCTGCAAGTTAACAAAATAATTTCTTAAAGAGAAACGTTCAGGACTTTTAATTTAAATTTAGCCCAAAACAGCAACTTGAATTGCAACTGTACATTTGAGACGGCTCGGGCCGACAGCAGCCTGTCTGGTAAACAGTTTATGAAACCAGCAGCTATGCTGAAAGAGCCATGGATGCAGCAGGAAATCGCTCAGTTTGCCAAACAATGTCGCCATTTTTCTGACTTTACAGGCTCACAGCGCAGGACTGAGCAACGCTGACTTACTGCAAAACGTTTAAATTAACCGGTGGGCGACTTAATGGCAATCTTCTGAGGGAGCCCCTCCACATAAAGGAGCCAGGCGGGATAACGAGCTGCAGCTGCTGCAGCCAGCCTCTTCATGCACAGTTGTCGTTGTTGCTGCTGCTGCTGCTGCAGTCAAAAACATTGGCTTCCTCCTTTTAGCTTTCCTTTGCATATAAGCAGGCGGACTTACCACTTCGGTTTCAAACGCAGGGTATCCTTTCGACGGCCGGTGCATTTATAGTTTTTCTATAAGTCCATATATCAGTCCATATTCACCGAAAGCAACAAACACGCAAACAGTAGGGAGCTGTTAGAGAATACAATCCCGGGGAAAAAAACGTATTTCGGGGGGAATATACGGAAAGCAGCCGCATTATAATAAAAGAGCAAATAAAACAAAAGGCGATAAAGCGCGAATTACTTCAAATAACTGGGGCAGTGGCGAAAATAAGCGCAAAAAAGGCAGGAAGCAAAAAAAAAAAATCGAGGAGGATTGAGGGCAAGCTGTGTTTTGAACGTTCCTGACTCCGCCCCTCCGTGACGTCACTCCATCGATTAAACAGAAATGTGTTAGTGGGTCAGACATACGGGATCCCTCACACAAAATGGTCGAGCTTTCACTGGAAATGGAAGATTTCTATACTGTGAGACTCAACAATATGTGTGTTCATGTGCTAATATGTAACTTTAGGATTAGCCTCTCTATGTGAATGAGTCCTGCTGAGAGGCAGACTGCCGGCCCAGCAGCAGAATTTGCAGGCTTATTATGATCTTTAAATGGATCATTTTTGGGAGCTTATTTTGCGATTGTTGTTGCAGCAGCTTTAAAAGACTTCCTTGTCCTGTTCCCCTTTAGCTGTGTGAAAGGTAGGCTGATTCTGGCTATGACACAACACACCGAATCACACTGGTCAGGCCCTGCAGCCTCGTCTCTGTGCTTGTCTTTACTTTTAGGCTTGTGTTTACATTTTGTCTAGTGATGGGATAGAAAGCACAGGTGTCATTTATTTAATTTACATACATGGCAAGGCAAGGCAACTTTATTTGTAGAGCACATTTCAGCAACAGGGCAATTGAAAGTGCTTTACACAAAATCATTAAAACAGATAAAACACAAGTACAAAGAGTTAAAAATCATAAGCATTAAAAACCAATAAAACACATGAATAGACAGTTAAAAACAAAATAGAAACATTAGGACACATAAAACACAAGAATAAAAGTTACAGTGCAGCATAAGAAATTTAAAGAAATGAGCAGTCATTTAAAAAAAAGCAGCATCAAAAAGAAAGGTCTTCAGCCTTGATTTAAAAGAACTGAGAGTAGCAGCGGATCTACAGGTTTCTGGGAGTTTGTTCCAGATATGAGGAGCATAGAAACTGAAAGCTGCTTCACCCTGTTTAGTTCTGACTCTGGGGACAGAAAGTAGACCTGTCCCAGATGACCTGAGAGGTCTGGGGGGATCATAGTGTAGTAGCAGATCAGAAATGTATTTTGGCATGACGGCATTGTTCCATTTAGCGCCACCCAAGATGATTGTGATTGGTTTAAAGAAATGCCAATAAACTAGAGCACGTTTTACTCCTGCTGTGTAGACTAGCCAAACCCTCCTTTGCAGTGCTGTGGAGGAAGGTCTGGAAAAGCGGCACTATATTAAGATTAGCATCATCATTAGCATTGCTAGCAAAAGTTGGACCTGTATGATGCTGACCTGAAGCAACGCTGGACCACGAACCCGACAAGGAGACCCCTAGACACCAGGTATGGTGCGTGGCAATTTGTTTGTGGTAACTTGATAAATTACTTTTTTGTTTAGTTACATTGAATGCACCACCAAAGAGCAATTGAAATGAAATGAGCCTAAGTTAACCATCAGACAAGACAAAGAAAACAGAGCTTGTTAAAACCAGCACAGTTTTGACATTTTTACTTTTAAAAAAATACTCCCTCAAGTAATTCATAACCAAAATTGTTAACAATTAAATTGCTGCCATAGACAAATCGATTAATCAACTAATCGTTTCAGCTCTACCCAAAAGAGAAACTGTTCAACTGGCTGATCAACACTGCTATCAAAGAGCCAGATGCACCTGGACCACAGGTATGTATGCTAACACTTTAAAAACAGTGTATAATGTATTTAATGTACTAATGAATAGTTATGTCTGTTAACATACTTGTTATGGGTGGTATTAATGCAGACTGCAGAGGAGTATGAAGGAGTTATACTAGTTTCTAGACATTTATTCAAAACATATTTTAACATCCATACTTACACTTTGTTTGCACTGTAGTATGATGACCTGCTGCACCCAGTTTTTCCTGACTATATATATATATATATATATATATATATATATATATAAATATACTGTATATATATATTTATATAAATATAAAATTAGCCTAGGTGTGAAGATTAGAGCAGTCACAAAATTAAATCAAATTCAATGCCATCTCAACTAACCTCAACATAACATCCAATGTTGCAATCCTTACTT
Organism: Etheostoma spectabile; assembly: GCF_008692095.1. Taxonomy (NCBI): domain Eukaryota; kingdom Metazoa; phylum Chordata; class Actinopteri; order Perciformes; family Percidae; genus Etheostoma; species Etheostoma spectabile. The sequence goes on along the minus strand of NC_045745.1, from coordinate 18,792,155 downwards.
GCTTTCGCTCGCTATATATATATATATAAAATGTAGCTTGTTTTCTTTTTTGCTCTACAAAATTGGTTTGTAGCACACTTGGTTGTAGGAATTTATGGACAAAAACACTCTTGTGATACTGGTCTTGTGATAAACTGTAAGTTTTACCGAGTTTATTCAGGTACAGTAGGGATCGGAGAGGTTGCTGTACAAAATTCAGACTATGCAACAGTACATCAATCAGATTACCAAGATTGTTTGTTTCTGCTTCTGTGCTGTCAGGAAAGCTCAGAAACAACGTTCAGAAGTTCATCAGACAGTCTCAGTCCACATACAGAGGCAACAAACTTCACCTAACACCAGTCAACAGACGTCAGCATGAAGTGTTTGCTTTCCACTCTGTCACCTGACACAGCTGACTGATAAAAGAAAACAAAAGTTGACCAGTTTGTCTAAGCCGAGGTCACAACTGGAATGTTGATAAGAAAAGAGGGTTACAGAAAGCAGCATATTGGAATGTTGACAGTGTAACACGCAGTGGGAACACTGTGGTTGTGTCCTGTATCAAGTCAGGTTGTGTTTGGCTGATACAGCTTGTTTGTTCTGTGTTCTGACCCATACATACTGTAACTCTGTCCCCCTCTTTATCCTCCTGTCTCCTTGCGTAGTGTATGTGTGTGTGTGTGTGTGGTGTGTGTGTGGTGTGTGTGTGTGTGTGTGGTGTGTGTGGTGTGTGTGTGTGTGTGTGTGTGTGTGTGTGTGTGTGTGTGTGTGTGTGTGTGTGTGTGTGTGTGTGTGTGTGTGTGTGTGTGTGTGGTGTGTTTACACCCATCACTCTCAGTCCAACTAGTTGGAATATGAATGAGCAGAAAAATATTGACATTCATGGTATTGAGTGTTTAGCCGCTCCTGTTGGTACACAGTAGCAGCATTTGTAACACACGGGTCAGGTAGGTATGTTTAACACTACTGATTCTCATTGGCAGAGCTAGGCTGAATATAAACACACCAATGGCATTATACAGTGCTTAGAGCAAAAAATCAAAACCATCGGGGCGGCCTCTAGCTCACCCAGTAAGAGCGTTTGCTCCAGTTTGGCCTAGTCCTACAGCGGCCCAGGGTCGAATCCGACCTGCAGCCCTTTGCTGTGTGTCATCCCCCATCTCTCCCCTTTCCTGTCTGTCGAATACCACTATCTAACAAATAGAAAAGCCCCAAAAAATCTTAAAAAAAAAGAAAATCAAAATCATCAACCAATATGCCATTATTATTTTCTTCAAGCCCTCAAATTGTTTTCAAACTAACAAAGTTACCTGTTTGTTAAAGGATGAGGCTGGCATTATTCTATAATAGTTCATAAATTACATTACGTTTACAAATTACATTCTAATCTTACAAATCTATAACTCTTACAACCTGCAGATGTGTCTAATATATTTCTATTTCATGTATCTTGTGTTCTTTCAAATAACTAATAGAAATGACTATATGACTATATATATGACTATGACTATAGGAATGGCTGACACTCTGCACATCTGTCCATAGTGTTTACCTGTTTAACATCTGGGGACCATGTTGGATTGATGTGTTTTGTAGATTCATAAATAAATCAAATCAAAATCAGTCAAAACCACTGATCAGGTTTATAATTCACAATGAGCAGTAATACAATACGATTAAATATGGGATTATATATTTTACAATTCTAACTCCATTTGCTGAGGATTTTGAGATAAATGAACCTTAAGTTCAGCTTTGAACCAATTATACAGTATGTTTGTCAATTCATCTTGTTTTTGCATTAAAAAGTAATTTAATTAACATTTTTTGAGTTGTCAATTGAAGCCGTAATTATAATATGGTATACATGTGTGTTGGCGTTGCATGAAATACTGCAACTTTTTTCTAAAGAGTTAATGTGCTGCATAACTGTTGCCTTGAACACATATTGTCTTGTTGAAATGGTAATGGGGAATCCAGTCTGAAAATGTACACATGCAAAGTTAAAAAGACGAAACGGTAAACATAAATGACCTAAAAGGAATACATATATGATCTTAAACAGTGCAACAGTATGTTCACAAGGGAGCCGAGCTGGACTGCTTGTGCAAGAGATGAAAACACTCCCAGAGCCTTAGGGGAACACTGGCTTCAACTTCTTGGATCCTAAGTATAAAAGGAGACTTTAAATGTTTAGCTTGATACCTAAGTGATGGCTTGAGCAGTCAGCTCTTATCAGTTTAACAAGAATTTACAATGTGTCTGCCACCCCCCTGTGTCTCCTCTCTGCCCCCTTAGCCAAAGAATGCTTAGCACTACACCGTGAATCAATGTCAACCCTGAACCAACTTTGTCCTGTCAGGAAGCTTTTTGCACTTGGCTGAGCTCATTATGTTCCTAAAGTCACATCTGATCTCTGACTTTGATCGCTGCCTGTCGGACCAAAGTGAAATGTCTTTTTCTTTTTTTTCCTTTTCATCTTTTGAGGCCCCTCTCGAGCGTTGTCGCCTTTGCATCGGCTTAGCTAAACTTACAAACATATTTTCAGGAATTCACTGTTGGAACATAATGTACTGACCACAGTCCTCATGGTACAGATCCCTATAGATGACTACAGAGAAGAAGACACTTTCACACCATGTCTTTGTGATCTTAGAACGTGTGTGTGTGGGTGTGATATACTGTATGTACATACATACATACACTACTGGTCAAAAGTTTGGGGTTTCTATACCATTATAGACAGAATACCAGCTGATCTGAGTGGGTGGCTGATCTTTAATGCAGAGAGTCTGCATTAATTTGTGCTTTACTGTTATGTTGTCATCAAGAGGTGCACCGCCAGCCTTACACTGCAGAAGTATGTGTAATATGTAGTGATTTACGTAGATGATTATGTAGATGATTTGGTGATTTATGTGTCAAAAGACATCTTAGTGTCGAGGTTAAAACGGAGCTAAACTGATTGAAAGGGTATCATTTTTTTTTTTTAATTTCTAGGTTACATACTGTACAACCCATGTTTCAACAAAATTGTTATGACTATATGTCAGCATATAAACTTAGCACAAAAAGTAAGGATATTTGTGTTTGCTAGATTATTTCTCTGTGGTAACAATGCTTTTTGGCAATATATCTTATACCGATGGGAAGCCTGTTTAGTTCCTTTTCAAATGGTGTCACATTTGTAAAGGGACTTGCAAGGAATTTTGTGGGATGAGCAGCAGAGCTGAATATGTGGGTTGTGCCCATGAAAAATTTGCCAAATTGTCTCCGTCAATGCCAAACTGCTTTTCTTTGCTGTTGCTGTTGACTCTGGTTTTGAGCTTTTGGTACCCCCAGGTGCTGACAATCAGGTGCTTGATTCTGCAACCAGCGGCCATCTGATATCTCCGCAGTCTGGGACTGAACTCCATCCTCCTAGATGACAACACTCGCCCCCACAGGGCAGGGTTTATCCGAGACTGCCTCCAGAATGTGGGAGTGGAGAGGATGGAATGGCCTGCCAGCAGTCCTGACCTCAACCCCATTGAACACTTGTGGGATAAGCTTGGGCGTGCTGTTGGTGCCCGAGTGACCAACACAAACAAATTAGCTGACTTGCGACAAATGCTGGTTGAAGAATGGGAGGCCATCCCACAGCAGTGTGGGACCAAGCTGGTGACCAGCATGAGGAGGAGGTGTCAAGCTGTTGTGGCTGTGTATGCTTCTTCCACACACTACTGAGGCTTCTGTTTGCAAAATGAATAACTTGTTAAATTGCCAATATGTCTTGTTTTTTCAAACTTCAATCATCCAATTCACCAAACACCAAATTAATCGATGGTAGAATAAGCTGTTTGGCATTGGGAGAGTAGATTTGGCAAATGTTTAATGGGCGCAACCCACATACTCAGCTCCGCTGCTTATCCCACAAATGCATGTTCCTAACAAATGGGGCACCATTTGTAAGACAACTAAACCGGCTTTCCAGGTTTATTGCCAAAAAGAATCGTTACCACAGAAATAATCTACCACACACAAATTTCCCTACTTTTTTGAGCTAAGTTTTAGTTAGCACCTGCTTATCATTGACACACTGTTATATACGCTACCGAATTTAGCACAATTTAAACTTGGATGTCAGGTCTAATCCCCTAATATGCTTACTGAGCAGTTTTCACAATTGACAAATCTTTAAAGCAAAAAGTGAGATATAAGCCTGTGATATTTTTAACCACACTGTTTAATTTGTGTCTATGTGACGTATATTGCAACAAGACAATGTTATATTTTAAATATTTAGACTTCCTGCTCAGCTATAAGCATCCGCTGTATAATAAAACCATTTAAGCAAATTAGCAGATGGTTCCTGGCCAACAGGCCTGACTGTGTATTCTGCATTTATCCATCAAATCCTCATTGTGCAAATACAGGAAGAGGGACTGTAAGTAAGGCATCAAAATGCTCCTGGAATCGTTAAAAAGGCTCTAAGCAATGTCACGCGTCTTTTAGGCTATATCATTTGTTGTCACATACAGCAAACATCTCCTCGCTGTCCGCGAGCTGCCTGTCCCCAGGACACACGGTCTCTGTAGACAGCCCAGCGTCTACAAATGGCAACAAAAGCAAACTGTGCCCACCTGCACCACGAAGCATACACAAACAGGGTTCCAGCTTTCCAGTCCAATCAATTTGGGGGGGTTTAGTGCGTGGAAGTACAGAAGGGAGGGAGAGGGTGAGGGGGAGGGGCAAGCTAGTCTTGTTTTGTTTGAAAATACTTTGAACGTCAATAAGTAGTAATGTCACCCATGTTAAAGCCAGACTGCCAACTGACATGCTCATTAACGTTGATACTACGTTGATCTACTCTCCTACCACTGGAGGGAGACAGAGGCCAGATCATGGCCGTCTTAACAGCTGACACCATTCAACAGCTTCCCTGAACCCCTGTCACGTTTTGTTCTTCCTTTTTTCATCATCCCTGTGATATGCAGATTAAATGGTGTCCCTTCTTTCTCCTCCTCCTCAGAAGCACCCCACTGCGGTTGGTTCTCAGATGTCAGATCTCACCCCCCTTCCTGCCTTGTGAAGCATTAGTGGAGAATTTCCACAGGGGGAGACTTCACATCGTTAGGTTTGGAGAAGAAAGAAACCGTGAAGAGGCAGGAGCAGGGAGAGCAGCCTGTAGCTTGACCATTATCTCAAAGTGAATAATACAAAAACACTTTGTTCCTTTCCCCTCGCATTGGTGTCATTATGAAAGGTTGTACAATGAAGGTGGAAAACATCGAGATAATAACATTGAGGCCAGCTCAATCAATTTCATGGTCTGTTTAATGGAAAAGTGTCAGGTTGTCCTATTACTTTGTACAGTCAGTGTGAATGATGTGGCATAACAGATGGAGATAAAACAGTGGAAGGTTACATCACCAATCCACATTCCTTATTAAATCCAAGAACTTTAAACACATTTGAATCTTCGCATAAAATAGTCTAAGAGGTACAAGTGCTCAGAGGGGATGTGTGCTCTTTTTTTAGTGATAATTCGCAGCTCACAGAAAAGTAACTAAAAGAGTAGAAAGTTAAAAACAATATTTTTTTTCAATACAAATCAGAAATTACAACAGGTACTTCAATGCTTTAAATGATGAGGCAAAATGGCAAACCACGTGTCTGGAGTGATTTGAAGTTTATTTATGGATGAAATAAACTTGACTTGACTTGACTTGACTTGGAGAGTTTTTTCATTGGTGGCAAAACAAACATTGATACTCTTGAATCTTTGTAACATAATTAAACCAATTAAAATAAGCGGGCTGCAGTTTCATCTTTTCGTATTTATAGGCTGTAGTGGGAAATCTCTGCATGACCTTGCACATATTTTCCTCTTATTCTCTCTAACGGGTTCTCAACTTCTGCTTTTTCACAAAGTGGAAATTGGAAATAAAATGTGGGATACGAAATATACAGTGACAGAGAGCGATTTGCCCAGGAATCGTCCATGTCCTGGTTATTTTTTGGCAACAGGGAAAGAGGAACACTGAGCATGATGATGTGGTGTTCTTTTCTTAATTTTATCAATAGGGGGCAGTATGGTTACACACTTTTAAAATTCTTTGCACACAAGCTCTCCGGAGTCCAAAGAGAGGAACGTACTGTGTAGTAAAATCATCTTGGAAGCAGAGCAGTGGTGCCTATGAATTTCTTGAAACTCAATCTCTTTCTGAGTTTAAGTTTCTATCTCTGATACTAGTGTCGCCTTTTGCCTTTCAAGCTCATATTAAAACTATCTCAATACTGCAAAAATCTTTTCATTTTTAGTGTAGATATTGATTTTATTTTGTCGTGGCTGTCTCTCTCTTGCTACTTGATTCTGTGATTGGAGTATAGACATTGGAAGTTTGCTTTTAGATTCTGGTTGTAACCTTTGTCCAAATACCCCCTAAATGCATCAAGCAAACTTCTTCCTTGGGTTAGATTTAAGAGTTAATCATTTATTCTGTAAATGGAAAAAATAAAATTCACAAAAGATCACACAAAAAAAAAGAATTCTGTAAAACTATATTTTTTTTCTGGTTCAGTTTATTGTCTGATAACAAATATCCACCATCCCATTCACACTTTTTTACAATTCCAGTGGAAAACCAAACAAATATTTGGTGGCAGTTCAATTTCTGATTGGCTGAGCCACACTTGGAGCCTTTTGTAAGACATTTTCTAAATTTAAAAATAATTTCTAATCACCAGTCTCATGAAAGTGCTTAAAATGGAACAAGCAAATTTCTATTGAAATCACGTCTCTGTTGTATAGCACCTTGGGTGAAAAATTGAATTAAGGCCTAATCAGTATTGAGTGTGAGTTTACTTCGGGCATTAAACAAATTAAGATTTATGGCATCAGATCGCTTGGCTGAAACCACCCACTGTATAATAATGAGTATTGCACAGCTAATTGTCCACCATTGTCCATATCATTATGGTAATGACGCCTGCGAGGGCATTCTTTAGTGTTATCCTGAGTTCACTGGAGATTAGGGAGAAAATCCTGCTCTTTATGGAAATTATTAGCATTTCTATAATACATGCTGAACAATGAAAAATGTGTGGTCAAAATGACCACAAATCTACATTGTTGAGTTGCTGCATATTGTAATTTTCCTTTTGTGGAATCAGCAATAGTTTCATGTTGAAATATCAAAGTATCTTCTAAACCAATTTCATGAAGATGATGGAGGAGTTGCATCTGCCGATTTTTCCCGCCACACTGTACCTCTCCAGCTGTTTCTCATCTGCTCGCATTGCCTTGTCGTCTTTTACAAGGGGTCGACTGGACTCCTTCACTGCCCTAGAAATGTGAGACATGGTGTCTTGATTGGTTTCAGAGTTTGGGGGCTGTTTCTGGAGTATAATCTCTTTACTTTTTACCTGTGGCAATGTTGGTCCGTCGGGCGGTTCACCACTTTTGTCTGGACTGAAATACACAAAAACTATAAATTTTATTAACGTAAAATTTTGTGCAGTTATCCATGGTGCCCAGAAGCTGCATCTTATAGACTTTGGTGAGCCTTTGACTTTTCCTCTAGCACCACCATGAGCCTTACATATAACTATTGCATGGATTGCCATGTAATTTGGTTCACACATATTATTGTTCACCACAGGATGAATTCTAATTGCCTAACTTTGGTTATCTTTCCTTACCTTGCAAGGCAGCTGGATTCCCACAGTTCTTGTCAGTAAAGTGTTTGTGTCTGAACTACCAGTTTACCAAACCAATCAGAGTCTGTTGAGTAGCTACAGTACTGGCAGCTACGGGCGTACGTGTGTTAGGTGTGTGTGACGGCCGCGAACGTTCAAAACAACAATGGCGGAAGTGAAAGGCAGATGGTTCATCTAATCACCTGCCAGGTATTTTTATTTTTTTTATAAAGTGCTTGCCCTTTTCCAAACAGTTTGTCAAGTTCCTCAGCTTCTCAGATGGTTGTGCTTAACGAACCCTTCGGCGCATCAGGTTAGATCCTTCTATCATCCAGTCAAAATTTCATTTGTCCAGTACACTGGTTTAGACCAAATACCTGCACAACGGATGACATTCCCATCAGCCTCAGGTGAACTAGCCTACTTCTCAGACTACACAATTCACAAACCTCCTCCCACATGCATTTAAAAATAATTGATAAAATGGCATCTCAAGGTCTTGTTGCTACAGTTTAATAACCATGACAACCTGTTGACCGTCTCTTTACTTCTTGGAAAAAAAGTCACTTGGGGGTGGTTACATTGAAGAGAGGGGCCATTGTGAAGGGTGGGGGGGGGAGGAGGAACATACCAACCATCACCTTTCTGAGGAAGTAAAACACATTAAAGAGAAAGAATGAAAATGACAGGATTTTCTCCTTAGAGGCATAATGCAGTGAGAGACATACGAACGGCTGGTTTGTTAGGCTCACTTTATAATTAGACTTTGGGCTGCCACCATCATTTCTCATCTCTGTGGAAAGGAGAGCACCAGTCCTCATCAAAACAACCTGCCTGGAAGGTGCTCATTATTGAAGTCTCTCACACACACACACACACAAACACACACACACACACACACACACACACACACACACACACACACACACACACACACACACACACACACACACACACACACACACACACACACACACACACACACACACTCATGAGCCCTTTCTACTTTATTTACTCCAACAACTCTAATAATTGTTTTTCTTCCCATTTTTAAATGAGGACAGGTTTTTAACAGCTGTGCGATAACACGCCTGCCCGACCAATCTTAGCATAAAGACACACACACGCACACGGACACGCATGCACACACACACGCACGCGCACCCTAGCAAGATGAAAGCTCGATATCTTAATGATCATGTTGAAGTCAGTTTTGAATGATCCTATCATCCATCTTATTCTCTTCATCATCTTCAAATCCTCTGTCAATGTAAAGATGATATTCAAACATCAACAATCGTGTTTTATTATTTTAATGTTTATTTTTCAGGTATAGAAACACAGCACGGTACTCTTAGTGTATAAGGCCAGCTTCCTCCAGCTCCCGCAGCCTCTCCTCTCTTCACCTCATACAGGCAGTGAGAATACTGTTGTTACCCTTTTTGTAAAACATTGTTAACATTATCATGCGGTTGCAACATATACTGTATACCCTAGGCCCTAGGGGCTAAAATACCTTGTAGCTGTAGGGAAACTAAGGGAAAAGACAGAGGTTTCTTGTTATCATTGAGTACATAAGCAGGGTTGACATTTACCAACATTTGTGGAGAAAATTGTTCTGTCAAATAAAAACATGTTGTCTGCATACAGTACATGCTATTAGACAAATAAATAATTTATATATAAAACTAAAGAGAAGTGTACCAAAGACAGAACCCTCTGAGATATGAAATGGTTTCTCTTGGACAATAATAACACTGCACACGGTTGCAAATATAAGATTTAAGCTACTATTGAATGAGTGATGACATTTGTAAAGTTTAGAAATGACAATATTATAGGTCATAAAACCAAGCTAAGCCTATCCAGCACTGCATGAACGTCTGCTAGATTTGTTTTATCATAATGCAAACAAAAAGGGATTTTTTTTTTGTAACTAGTTATATAAGCACTGGATTATTGTATATTGTATTAATAGCTGAAGGCATTGTTCTTGCTGTTGTGTTTTTGTGTTTTCCCTCCGTCCCGTATTTCCTCTCTTTGTTTTAGAGTGAAACATTTGATCGCAAGGAAGGATTGTGGGAAAGGTGCACGTGCCTTCTTTAGTGTTCTTTTCTGTATGTTGTCATCTGGACTTTTGTTATGCACAGTTGTTTGGCTCTTTAAATCATCACAAATCACAAATTTCTTTTTAATGAGATGGTATTTTTCTTGTACTCTTTTTAGATCTGTATACAATGTATTAATACTATTATTGGAGTAGCCTTATATTTAATCTATTTATTTGCTTGTTAAAAATGTGTTTTATCATGATCAGATTTCATTATTGTCAGATAGTCCTCTTGCTGTGTGTGAGGAAAGTAAATACCTAGGCCATGACATGTCTGATGACTGGACGGATGACAAAGACCTCTATTGACAGCGATGTAAAATGTATTCTCAAGCTAACATGCTTATAAGGATGTTTTCTATCTCTGTAAAGTGCGCACTGTTTAGAACCAATATCACACCGTTATATACTTCTCAATTGTGGTCTAACTATAAGAAAAAGAGTGTGCACAGGCTCATGGTAGCATATAATGATGCATTGAGGCGGCTGCTTTGTGTCCCAAGGTGGCATAGTGCCAGTCATTTGTTTGGATCCACTAGTGTGCCAACCTGTGAGGCACTCTTAAGACCACTGATGTTTAGTTTTATGTGTCGCCTGGAATAGTCAGAAAACCACAGAATTGAAGCACTAGTCAGCCTTCTGAAAAGCTGCTATAGACACACTTCTAGGTTAAGACGACATTTGTGTAATAGCCTGTATATCCTATAAGCTAATATGAAATTTGCATGCATTCTTGTATCTACTGTTTTACATGCTATTTATACTGTATAATGTGCTATATGGGTCTGTGTCTGCAATAAAGGTTTTATTTATTAATATGCCACAATTAATCTGAAACACTGTCAGAATTAAAGGTCCGGCACATTAGAAGCATGCATAATGTGGATATACATTTTCCCATGCCTGTCAGGATGAATGCTAATAGAATATTGTACCTTGACATTTTGAATATTGCCTGCCTATTTTTATGATCAAGCGGCTCATGTTATGAGAAAAAGTCCTATTAGCATGTGAGAGAACTACAACCTCGGTTTGGACTGTGGATTAAAAATAGATTTGTGTATGCTTCCATTGATTACCACACACACACACACACACACACACACACACACACACAAAGGGATGTGATGTATTTGACAGCTGGAGTTACTTTGAAGGTCAAAGATACAAAATATACAGTATGATCAACAAATAAAAATTATTGTATAGACGGAACTGCTTAAAAACTAAATCTTGTTTCGTTATTTCCACTAGTGGTGCAGATCAGTTATGGATATGAGATGTGAGACGGGAAATATAAGACATGAAACTCTCATATTTAATCATATGACATGCAGCCTCTCATGAATCCACACATGAAGCAAACAGCTTTTTAGGTCTGTGTGAATAAAGATCTATGAATATACATTATCACACACGCTCAAATAGACATGTTGTTTTATTAAAATTTAAGCACATTAAAATTGTAATGATTTTGTTAAATCTAAATCATTATTTTACTGTCCCATCAGATGAGCTCCTATATCCAATTACTGAACAGATTTCCAGCTCAGTAGACCAGCTGATGCCTTTAAACTAAGTCATAAAACATACATGGTCTAATGGTGGGAGTTTCCATTCCGGAAACATTGATCACCGTTAGAACATACGCCTTCATTATAAACATTTCTTTTATAAAAGGGCTTTCCAGATTGTGCCGGACATACACAGACTGTCCTCCCCCCAAAAATGCCACCATAAGTATAGTAATAATTAGTTGTTTGTTCAAGCAGCAATTCTGACCCATATTTATGTTATTAGTTGTGGCGTCCTCTAGTGTCTGTAGTAATTAGGATGTGAGCAAAGCAGGAAGTAAGGTGACACAAACCTAGCTATTACGTCAAGTTCTGTATCATGTGCGTAACCGGAAGCGAACTAACGCAATACGTACTGAGATCAACCCAAATCTCAACCTTTTTCTAAACTCAACAAAGTACTTTTTGTGCCTAAACCTAAACCAAATTGTCACTTTTTTCAATGTTACTGGCATGTTGAGAACCGTGACTTTTAGATATAAGAACGGAAAACACTTCTGTGGGTTGTATTTCCTGCGACCGCTGGGGGAGCTAATCTATGAAACACTCCTATGGGTCCTGTTGAAGGGCAAGAAAACCCTATACACAATATTGTTTCCAAACAATAAACAGCCTATAAGGTCGTATAGATTGGAAGACTTGTTGAACAAACTAAATGTCCGGACTTGAATGAGATATTCTGACATTTCTTTCCCAAATATTGGTCAATCTCCAAAAACAGTGTGTTCTATAACAGCCTCTTTCATTAGACCATACCAGAGAATTTCTAATAAGGTGAGATCTTCCACTTTTCTGATACTTCTGGCTTCTGAACTTGTTGCAGTTCCACTCTGGGTCATATGAGGGCGCTCATTGGCGAGTGCAGAATGATTGGGGGTCTATATAGAGCTATTTCCCTCAAAATCCACTTTTCTCAGAATATAATTTTTTGTCTAGTAACTTCAATGTTGCTTTCAAAAGGGGAGGCTAAGAAAGTACACACTGCCGGAAGTTAGATTTTTTTTTAAAGTTGTCCTAAAATGTCAATGACGTCATACACATCGTACGGCCAGAGATACTGCTTTTTGACAAGCTTTGAGTCACTTCCTTTGTTCTCTTGAGGCACTGCTGACAGGTTAGGCTCTCCCTGTCTACACACATGCTAGAAAGAGGTTTGCTAATGTTTTAAAGACCACGCCGAAATATTCACTCACATTCTTGTTTCGCCTTGTCTGCCGTCAAGTGGGATCTCTGGTTGTAATCAGTCCTTCACTGACCAATCGGCATTCATTAGCAGAATGTTAGCGTGTTACGGGCAACAACAACTCAACCTGTAAGAAATTGAAAGGACTAAACTTTCAACCTATAATCCATGTTTAACTTGCAAAAACTACAGCAAAATCTGATATTTCTCAACAGCAGTCAGTTGAAAGAGATAACTTTAGAATAGCTTCATAGTTGTAGCTCCCTCCAGTTAATGTCCCATTCAATTTGCATTGGACCTTACTAGGGAGTGAACAGGCTCTCTGTAGACGGGCTCTGACCTTACCTTTCAAACTACACTCCCACAGTTCATACAGTTCATAGCGCAGGCTTTCTCTTATCTTGTCTTGTCTTTAAAGATAGTGGCCATAAATCAGTGTTGTGATGGACTAGAGACAATATAACAATAAAATAGAGACTGCTTGTTGCCAGAGAGAGGGAAAGACACAGGACTGAGTGTGAGCAGGGCTAAGAGGGAGCTAATAGGACATGTGTTTGATGTGGCCACGTTTGTTGGAGAATTATCTCAATTGAATTACCTCAATTAGGGAACACACACACACACACA
>NC_045745.1:18765416-18778989 GCF_008692095.1 Etheostoma spectabile | reverse complement strand
CACACACACACACACACGTGTGTGTAAATCCAGGTAAACACAATGATCCCCTCACTGATTTGAAAAAACAGGAGATGAAGGACAAGATAAACAGCTATAATGAAAAAGTAAAGCTTAGACTAAAGAAGGACTTTATACTATTTGTATAGCACTCTTCAACAATAAGGCAATTCAAAGTTTCACATCAACAACTGAGAAATCCAGAAAACAAGGCCACCATGGTGCAGAGTATACAGGTCATCCCCACACAGCCTGTATCAAGGCTGTGCCATAATGTGTACATTAGAATTAAAAGACTCCAGCATTACTGTTTAATGGCGTTGAACCAAATTAAACATTTAAAAGGCTCCACCATCAAAGTGATGTAAAGGGAAATAAATATTAATGAATGAAGCAGCACTTGGTTCAAAGGGTTGGAAGCTGGAAACATTAAAAGGGAGCAAGGGTGTGCATAAAGAAGGATGCTCAGTGGGGAGACCTCGGTGCTAAAGGGGTTTAATTCCCCTGACATTGCACACAACCAAATGCATGAATTCATGTTACTGTGACGCATGTTGGTTTGAACTACATCTGTTGCAGTGCAGCAAACTGCATACACTGTATATGTTCACAATCTGTTGAGGCATGAAGTCATTAATACATAAAAGTGTCTTGTCTTACATTTCTTTTAAGTCAGCCTTTCTGTTGCACAACTACTCCACATTAGCAAATAACATTACATGTATAACATACAGGCTTTCATCCATCTATACTTTTATTATATCCTGTATTTTATGGCCTGTCAATCCCACATGAGGCTGCATTTCAATGTAGCCTGAGATGGTACGACAATAAATAAATATATATTGACAACATTGCTATGTAACACAAACAGATTTTGACAGATTGTGTCTTATCATAATATCCTTCCACAAATCAGCACAAGCTCCTAAAGAGTTCTTGTAAACCTAATACTTAACGTTTATCAACTAGATTGTTTATATGCAATGTGATGTTTTACTTTGCAATATGCCACCTTGTCAGATTAAAAGAACAAGTCATTTATAGGATGTACTGTTGTCAGTGTGTATTTGTATGTGGCCCAGAGTGTACAGGTCAGTAAACTTGTAGCAGTTTTAAGGGCACCATAGGCAAGGTATAGATGGCTCATCACAATGAATGACAAGTGCGAGGATGTGAACTTGACAAAATAGGTGGAAGAGGTGATGACTAATGATTCATTTTTTCTTGACACAATGCAAAAAGTTACATTTCTGTGTGCAAGAGGATTTTATGTTTTACGCAAGCAAAAACAGAGATATTCTTCTATGAGTCAGGAAAGAGTTTTTCAGTGACAGAGTGTCAGAAAGTCTTGGTTTGTCCTGAACATTGTTATCATTGTTGCCTGAGTTAGGTCATCTAAAATCAATTCATTCCTGTCCATCATTTCAATCAGTTCTATAGTGGATTCATCTAAATGGAACAGCTGATCCAGTCCATTTAGCAGGAAGTTGACATTGCTTTATTATATCAGCAAACTGAATCTATGATTCAGCATGTCATTCAGAGCACACCCAGTTACACATTATGAAGGAGTGAACATATGTTTGATATGTGACAAAAAGCATCGCTGTGTGTTAACACAGGACCGACTAACAAAATTCATTAGATTTATCCTTTTGGCATTGATACTGGCAACCATGTTTGCCAGTGCATAATATGGTGCATTTAATAATGCTTTTTCTGACTGCTGGTGCACACCCATTGACAGCCAAATTAAAGGATTGTTTTACAGAGAGCATTGGAAAAGAGCAAGTGTTGAAAGTAGAGCATATCAGGACAAATTAAGACGTTCATTATTGAACAGCTTGGGCATTGTCAGTGGACATTCAGCTGTGCTGCTCATCAAAACAGCTTTGCGTGTATCTCAAGTATTTTATCTCATTTAAATTGGCAAATCCTTTTTGGTAAAAGTTTAATTCATCCATTGCCTCAAAGTTTCAGGCCCACATGAGTAGAATGCAAATGAACTCACAGTGACTTCCCGGTAACATTAACTCACAATGACCCCCTGCTGGATTTGTCCTCACGCTAACCCCATGTGAGGTGAACGGGAAAATGATCATCCCAGGTTGTATTCTGCAGTGACCCACTTTTTGCCTTCCATCTTAGCAGTAGCGGAAAACCCTCCTGTTTCTCTTTTCTTGTAGACATGCTGTGAAAAGGTCTGTCTCTTTGGGCGTGGTTTCTACATCCACAAAATAATTTATGCTTACTGTAGTTGATTATGAGAACAATGACACTTTTTGGAATACATTTCCTTTGTGTTCTTGGAAGTTAAGATTATTTCCCTGAACCTGAACTATGATATGTAGGTTTGTCATATTAACATAACTTATAGAGGTTTGAGCTTTTGCTGATTAATTCATTTTGAATGGACTTTTTCATTGAGAATTGTTCTGCATTTATCTCAAAAGAAACATTCACATTAACCAGATGCTCCCAAAAAGATATTTATTAATGAACAGTTACAATGTTTTTGACAGTGAAACATGAAATGTCGTAAGGTTTCATAATTGTACTTAAAAGGCCTACATTGTTTTTGGACTTTTTGCCCATACACCTGATATCATGTTGGGATGTGCATACACTACCATGAATTATGTATACATTGATTTATTCAATGAAATGAGCCCCATTTGTCCAGGACTGTCTTTGCCAGGTTTGAGCTTCATATTAATCGATCAAACCGGAGATGCCAAATTATTTGGGGAAAGTGCCTGATAGAGAAAGTGTTTTTCCATTAATGGTGCCTGCTTGACTCACCCGCGGTGCCCCATCCTCTTTTTTTTTATTGCGGATTAGGTCCGCCTCCTGCGTGAGGCAAGCGTGTCTGGTCGTCATAGCAGGAAACTGCCGTGACCTAACGTGACACACAGAACCTCGAAGGTGTGTTGCTTTCGATTCTCGGCATGTGGCTGTTTGTCAGAAGACAAAATAGTTTCAAAAGAAGCTGGAGGCAGCCAAAAAAAAATGCTGGCTAAACTATTTAAGCACGGTGAGTTTGTTAAGGACATCCCCTATCCTCTATCCTCCATCCTCTGTCGCTAGAAATGATGACGCAGTAAATGGTGATGAACATCTCTGACCAATCAGTAGTCTGCAGGTTTTCATGTCACCTTTTCATATCACCTCAGCTCGCCTGGAACCTCAACTGAGGTAGTACTAAAAAAAGTACTTGTTAGCAAGTACCAGGGACTTTTTCTTGTAATGGAAAACCTAAAAAGGCGAGTAGAGTCAACTAATTCCCACTTTACATTACCTGCCCAACACCAAACAGCAGACAGACAAAGTTAGCAACTAGCTGGTGAACATGCAGTCAAAGAGCCACATTTCTTTTCAGAAGCTGGTAGAAAGTCGAGACCTACGGAGCCCCGGGGGTGACATGGAGGAGAGAAAAAACATGTTAGATCTTGAGTTTGAAAGACAAGATGTTTTTGCTTTGATAATTTTTCTTTTTTTTTCCTCCATGAAAGTCGAGATCACAACTTTCAAACTCAAGATCTCGACTTTCATGGAGAAAAAAAAAACATTTAATTAAAAAAAACATATACTAGTACAAACACTTTTGCGAGATCTTGACTTTGTTTTGCAAGATCTCGAGTTTGACATGGAGGAGGGGGGATTTAGAAAAAAAAACTTGAAAAAACACAAAGTCAAGATCACGCAAAAGTGTTTGTCCCAGAACGTTTTTTTCCATGTCACCTGTGGGGCTTCAGTGGAGTGGAGGGTTAACGTTTTTCTGATAATTTTGGTATGAATATTTTACAACTTTGCAGATATAATCATTCATATCGTTACATCGTTAATGCCTAGATTGAAGTGACATTACTTCTGACATTTCTTGAAATGTATTTGCAAATTAGAATTATATAAACACAATGTCTAGGAGACAGGATTGGAATTATGGAGTGTTATAGTAGTTTTGAAATTGTGGCATGTATGATGTATTCTGTGCGGGGTAAAAGGTCACACTGTAATATGTAATGTAACATTAGAAGCAAGAAATGGGACATTGCAGGAGCCCAATGTAGTGTAACCTGCATAGACAAAAAAACATGCCCACCAGTGAACGTAATTTCAACGTCATTTGGCAGAATCCATTATTCAACAACACCGGCTAAACTTCATTTCATGTCAGTGGAAACGTCCTCTGTCCTGTACTTGTTTGATGATTTATTCACATGGCAGTGGGTCTGTTAGCTGTCCACACATCTGCGATCCTCTGGGCACAGCACCAGGCTTGTGTGGAGTTTTTTTTGTTTTTGGAGGGGGGGGGGCAGAGGTGGAGAAGTGTGTGGGTGTCGTCATGACCTTGTGAACAGGCATTTGCTTTTGCTGTTAGAGCCACAAGTGTTGTCAGTGAACTTCAGGTTAAGGTTAAAAGCTGTTTCATCTGCCAAATCTAAATATTTAATGACCTCGGGGGGTATGATTAAAGCCCCGGCAGTTTCTTTGCAGGCTTCTTGTGATCTAATAGATCAGTCGATGAAGCTGACGAGGACCTCTTTCTTTTTTTTTTTTTTCTTTTTTTTTACAGTGTACTATATTTTAGATTTTGGACATGTTGCACAAGATACAAATAGCTTGCAATAATGAGACTTGTGATGTGGGGCTTTAAGAGAAGTCATTACAGTGCAGATTACCAATATTACATTTTGCGTGCTAAAATAAATTAGGTTTTGTGATTACAGGCACATTTCCCATGTTGGCTGGTTGGCATAATCATCCTGAAGATCAGCGTTCTCTCTCCATCTCATTTTTATTCTCTCGCTGTGCTTCTGTTTTCCTCACCAAGCTGGCTGTTGTCAGTGATTAGGATTTGGAAAATCTCTGCCAACTTTCCAGCAAGTGAGCTCCAGCAAGTTTGAGATGTGACTGTTTTTTTTAAATAGTCCATGATTTAAACTGCTCCCTCCCTCTATCACCATGGCCCCTGGGAAGAAGCCGTAGAGATGCTGTGTTATTCTAAAAAGCAACTGGGGAGTATTTGTGGAATTTTTTGCTGCCATTTAATTAGGCTTCATTGTGTATTATGACATCATTTCTAAAAGAAACACCATCATCCCTATATGAGAATAACGTCTCTAAAAGAGGTTGCATAGCATGCATTATGTCAATGCATTCATGTTTTTGTATTGCCTGAATTAGAATTTAATACAATTTACACACTTTCAATCATATTTGACTGAAATGCTTCTGAGCAAGAATGGGTTATTGTAATTCATAAGTGTTTGCCATCACTGCAATTTTTTCAATTATTTGATTGTACAATTGAAAACAGGAAAAGACGGAGAAATGACTCGCCTGGGATGAATGCTCAGTGAGAGAGAGAAAAAAGCAATCATGATATTGTGTTTGAAACCATTACCTGCCACCACTAGCACCATCATTAAAGTCAACATAAGAGAATAATAAAGAGCATGGGAAGGTCTCCCACTTCTCAGAATATTAATGAACCGATGAGCACATCTGAATGAATAATGTGAGAAAGAGAAATGTGTGAAGCACGAACAGGCTGCTCATGTGAAATGTGATGTGTTGCACTGCTTCATTCACTTTAGTACAATGTGAGCGTTTCCTGGTTTGAATCTTTGCTCCTGGTGAAGGAGGGAACGCTCTCCTCACTCTCTGATTACTATGAAGTCGCCTTGAGCAAGACACTAAAGGCCTGCTCGGCAGGGGGAAAAAAGTTGCTCCTTGGCTGATAGTCCAAAATTAATGAAGCTTGACGAAAGAAATGTCCTTGGAACATCATAAATGTGAATTTAAAGGGGGCGAAAATGTCCAAAATGTATAAGGGCAGCCTTTACTAATGTACCCTGATTTATCGAAGTCATAAGCTGTCAGTCAAGCAGTGCAGCAATTTCTACAGTATGATCTCATCTTATTAAAATTCTGAATGTTTCCCATAAAGCATATTTAGGATAGCTGTGCTCAGTGTAAAAATAAATAAATAAAAACATGGTGCAATGCTTTAATGCTTTGCAGAGTAGTGCAGGGTACTAGTTACTTTGCAATAAATAATAAGCAATAAAAAAATGACGGAAAGACGTATTAGTGTTCATATTTCACAGCTGTAGATAATGCTTGCATGCCTGTTTGTTCTCATTTTCCGTGCCCCACGCATCCTCCTCCTTTTCTCTCTCTCCTCTCTCATGATACTTGTGTATCTCATACACCCCAGTTGGTCTGCCAAAACTGAAAGCCATGGCAGGTTCTTCCTTCACAAGGCCTTCTCCACGTTGCAGCTGCCATCCTGCTCCAATCATTGCCATTCGTTTCACACTTTTTGCACAGTATGTTTCATAATCAACACAATTATACTCACACTTCAGTCGATGGTGTTGTCCTTGTTTGTCAGATGTTATAGAAGCAATAGTAGGATGAGTTGGATGTACACGGTGACAGCCCATGGTGATGATCCCCCTTGGTGTCCAGCAGTGTGAGAGGTGTTGTTTAGTCGGATGGGCCTCTGAGTGGAAGGGTATCCTGTGAGGTGAGAGGTAGTCTGATTTGTAGTCTTCAACCATCTCTACATCTGTACCTGTAGGTTCAGCGACAGTGTTCCCACCTACCCCATCAGCCCTGCATGTATACTATGTATATACTGTGTACCGGCCTATTCTATTCACTCTTTGCCAGATTGCCCATGGTGCTTTTAGCCATCTGTTCTGCCTGCTTAACTTTGCCTACATGATCCCTTGCCAGCCCATCTGACATGTGCCCCTCAGCCTGACCATTTTTGGAAGAGTTTCTCGGTTTTCATCCGGCTGCCTGGTTTTGATTTTTGAACATTTTTGTACCACAAGTAAACGTGAACCTTTACTCATCCTGTCTGCCTCTGAGTTGTGCATCTGGGTTCAAAACGTCTGTATTCAACCTCTTGGAGCGAGTGTTATGTCTGATCTTGGATGTCAGAGGTGCAAAGGGTGAACAAGAAAGGAAACACGACTGTCCTCATAGGATCTCTGGTGTCTGATGTACACATCTGCAGCCTGACATACCGTGGCAGTCAGGTAGTCTGTGAATATTTAACTATAAAATGGCTGCATCAAGCTATGTTATGTGGCTTAATATCATCACACTTTAATTCAGTGATGTTAACCTGGTAAATTCATTAAATGATCTAATTCAAAATTTGACAGTGAATTTAGATTCTTTTGATGGTTGCATGTTCTTCAACTTGTCATGCAGAATCAGAGCTAACAGTCTGGGCTCTGCATGATGGTTGCACCCTGTTCAAAGTTTACCAACAAACAGAGCTTTTTAATTCAGTTCAAACATATTTGATTTAGTCTGGATTTTCTCCCAGATACAAATCTTTGCCTGTAGGGTATGGCATAGTTTCTGTGTCAGAGACTACGGGCAGAAAATAAAACTTAGTTCTACAACCTGGTACAAATTATTTCTCTGTGTTCTTATACAAGGTTAATGTTAACTTGCGCATTATCCCTGTTTAAATAAAAGAATAAAAAATATATCGTATTCATACCCTCCTATTTTAGAGTAAACACTAAAAGTAGATGATGTATTGCTTCATTGACACAGTTAAGGCTCCCACTTGTGTCATCAATGTTCACGCTTCTGTTACATCAGCTCACTTGTGACTGTCACCCCCCTCGGAGCATTGGAGTTTCTAAAACTGTGCTTTTCCCCTAAACCAATAAATATAGATACAATACAATATAGTCCCATAGGTGAAATAAATGTGGAGCTTGATGTGATTGCCTGAGGAGCACAGTTAAAAAAATATGCTAATCTACTACAAACACGGCATGAAAGTAATTTCTTTCTAAATGAAAATAGTTGAGACTCACAAGCATGTGCACACCCATGTGTGCTGGGTCTACTCAGGAAGTAAGAAAATATACAGTACATGCACACATATACAGTAAACAAGTACACAAAAAATTAGTCAATTCCCACCCTCCCTGTTATTTTTTTCTTCATAATTCTCTTTCTCTATCAGTCACACCGATACTGTGCTATGTAAGTATAAGCAGTGCCTAGCGGAAACTTCTGCTCTCTGTGCCCTTTGGAAAACTCAAGCAAAGCTTAATCAGCATCCCTTTGAGTTTAAAAGTTTCCCTGGATCTAATATCTACAATTTATTTTATCCATTCAACAACCGGCCTGGGATAAAGTGAGAGCAGCAACCACCCTGCTGATTTACTTTTGCCATTACTTTTGAAGTAATCATAGCCTTTGGACAAATGAATCCATATCAGCTTAAGGGGGGGCGAAATTTTGAAACCGAACCTACAATGTAACCTTAACAAATAACAGGAAAAAAAATTAAGTTATCAGTACAGTACCACACAGGCATATACCCCCTTAAGTGATTAAAGAGTGGCTCTGTAAAAAGTACTTCCTCAGGATTTCATTTTACTGATCCAAAATAAGAGAGGAAAAAAGTGGCCTTGTTAAGGGTTAAAGACTGCAGTGCTGCAAGTGGAGTTTATATGTATCTAGGATGTTTGAATCTGTCGGTATGGGAGACAACATACTTTCCAGTGAAATTACTTAGAAACAAACTTGCTTTTAAATTATCTCATGCTCTGCAAAAAGAGGGCAAGCGGCCAACTGTCTTCCTTCATTAATTGATTTAATCAATTTGAGTCTCATAAAGCGGCCACGTAAAAAGATTACCCAGCCATAACATCTCAGAGCAGTGCAATAGATAAATTACCCCCACCTGACACAATTGATCTTTTATGAGCTTCAAATGTATTGGTGAAATCAATTTCACATACTGTATAAATACCTTTGAAAAGTAAAAAAAAAAAAGATCTCCCTTAAACCAGGCCGTGGTGGTGTTGAAAAAAAGCCCCTAGTTACCCAACTTAACTAACCTATTTGAACATGTTGAATGTGGTATTAGTTTGTTTATTCAATCTACTGAGATACGAGTAGGGTTTGATTAAGCCTACAAAAGTGTTTGTTGTCATATACTGTTTATTTAGGCTTGTCATATACGGAAACATTAATGCAATTGCTGTTTTAAAAAATGGAACGTTATAACTTTCAAATGTTTCTAATATATTGAAAAGTAGCCAACATTTTTCTGTATAACGTTGAAAAAGCAATGACGTCCCTGCTGACTAAATTAAAAAGATAAGAAATGGAGCAGGCATATATCTCAAACGCACATCGTCATGTGATAGAGCTGATTCCAGTGGCTGTCATAACGCACCTCAACAGTAACGCGGAATATTTTACCTGCCAGCGCATGCTGCTTTGCAGCTCATTTGCTAGCTAGCCAGCTCGCTAGCTAACTAGCGAACTAATAACGTGGTTATTGGGTGTTTAACTTATTTCCTCAAACACGCACTTTAAGTCGAAGTTTGTCGGTTTGTTTTTCCAAACACGGATTTATTCTTCAATGAGTGGACACAGGAGTCGTAAACTAACGTCCCATCATTTCACCAAGTAAGTGTTCGCTGCCTTTGCTAACAGATGTAGCTATGAGTTGCTTTTTCTGGCTGAACTGGTGGTTGTGTGCTTGGTAATATCAGAAAGCTATGAACTTCTGCTAAGCTAGTTACCTCCGCCAAGGAGGTCATGTTTTCGGCTCTGTTTGTCCGTTTATTGGTGTGGTTGTTTGTTTGTTTGCTTGTCTGTTTGTAAAAAAACTAATTGCCCGATTTTCATGAAACTTGGTGGAAGGGTCTAGAACAAGCCATGGAAGAACCCATGTAGAATTCGTCTGTGGTTTTCCTGTCATGACATTTCAAAATTTCTGACATGGATAAAGGCCTATTAATTTCAAATGGGGGGGGGGGGGGGGGGGGGGGGGGGGTAAACCTAACATGTTATCTTGCACAAATACCAACTATCTGGCTGTAGTATTGGCTTCATTGGAATCTCAGCCTAGCTTTGTCATAATCACATTTTCTTCACACACTTCATTTTTAGCTAAGCTAATGTCAAATCACAAGCAACTGGTTATGTTATGCTATCTTTATTGTTCATATCATAAAGAAAGTAGATAGTATTCCTGTTGAGCTACTGTTGCTTTATGGTTTACACTCAGCCACACTCCAACCTTGACTTTTTATATTGATGTCCTAATGATCATCTGCTGCTTATTAATGTTACAACATAATCAAATAATTTGAAACTGTCTGCTCCAAGTCATTAGTAATGACTTGCTTAGTGATTTAATATGCTTAACTTGATATCATCTGCTGCATAGGCCCAACTGATTTAATCTGGCCAGACATTGTAAGTTTTTATTAATCTTGTACATTGTGTTATCTGACTCTACCTGCTTTAATGAGCCTTCTGCACGGCCTGAACCTGCAACCATTAGGATCACACACTGTATAACAAGACTCACTTTACTGGACATTTCCCACAATGATTGGTGGTGCGTTAGTTTAAAAATGGCAACACGCCAGATGGTGTTTGGCCCACATAGTTTATTCTACATAATAACTGGCATTGGGTTCTGTACATGGTTAAGTTTTTTTGGGGGGGGAGGAGTGTATCATTGTAACTGGGTCGCTGAGGTTGGTTGAGAACGTGATAACTGATAAGGTCAGACCCTTGATCCCCCAAATCAACTTTTTTTGTGGTCTGCTTTTAGATTAGGACAGTATTGAAAATTTCATATAGCCTATGGTCACATCTAAAAGTATCTCTGTTTTCTACTCAATTAAATGAAAAGGTTTCCAATCCCCCAAATTCAGAGCTCATTTAACCAAATTAGAGAACAAATTACATTAGTAATGAAAAGTAACTGAGCATCTTGTAATTAAAACCAAGACAAACGGGCTTGTCTGCTTCACTTTTATTCAGCATTTGGCCATATTTAAGTTTTTTAATTCCCCCATTTATCAAATCCAACTTAGTTGATTAAATGGATGTTTTAATGGCTGAATTAAGAAGTAACTGGCTGTTTGAGCATGTTTGCTTTCTACCTGACTCCTATGTGTCTTTAGTTTGTTACTTTTATGGCACTCCTGTCTTGTTCATATATAACAGACTACCTGGCACGGCACTTTGCTGACCTAATTTCTGTCTTTCTTTACGATTTATATGTGTAAATGATTAACTGACTGCGTGTGTTACTTTTTGGTGCGATCAAATCAAGTGTCTGTGTGCCAGATGTGGCGGCTAGCGTTAAGAAAAAAGTACTTCTTAGTTTTGATGATGTATATGCTAATTCATCCCTCTACGACCTGCATATCATGAAGCAATTCAGGAACAATTGATTATAAGAATACTCTAACCGCTTAAATGTGATTGATAA
The DNA here is from genome assembly GCF_008692095.1 of Etheostoma spectabile. Lineage (NCBI taxonomy): Eukaryota > Metazoa > Chordata > Actinopteri > Perciformes > Percidae > Etheostoma > Etheostoma spectabile. The sequence continues at coordinate 18,767,693 of NC_045745.1, read as the reverse complement.
CCGTGTGTGTGTGTGTGTGTGTGTGTGTGTGTGTGTGTGTGTGTGTGTGTGTGTGTGTGTGTGTGTGTGTGTGGCAGTTGTATATTTATGACTGTGAGTTTAATGGCCTGAAAATACCGTTGTATTTCTCTCTCTGTGGACCTGTATAGTTGAGCTGTGTGTGTTTTCCACTTGAACAGCGTGAGAGGAAAAACAAACTGCATCAACAGCTCTCTTCCCTTAAGATTGTGTTAAATTCCCTGCACTCTGATTAGGCCGTGCTGGTTTGACTGGCCATTGCTCTCGCAAAACAATGGGCCCTAATAGGCTTTGCTAAATGGCCAGAACCCAGTGCGTCTGTCATAAAACAAACGAGTGGTAGTGAGAGCAAGAGAATGAACAAGTCTAGGTTAGAGTGAGGTACAGAAGAGTTGGAGAAAGAGAGAGCGATTGAGTTCTTTCCTGGACTAAGTGGCTGTAATGGCTGTAGAAAACAGTTAACAAGTCTGACCTGGCGGGGAAAGCGTGCGTGCGTGTGTGTGTGTGTGTCCAGTACCCAGCGGTCAAAATAATAAACCGTTCCCCTGTCAGAGGCTCTACTGTTCCAGTCACAACTGGGCTATAACAACTTGATAATTGCTCTAGGGCAAACAGGCTTTATATCTGTTATTATTATTATTATTATTATTATTATTATTATTATTATTATTAATAGGAGGAGGAGGAAGAGGACAAACCCAATTAGACATTCATTGTGACACTGATTTAGTGTGACAAGCAAAAACACGCACCAACTACCTTCAAGTGCACAGCGTTACAAAACCAGTTGTGTCTGCCCCGGATTGCAATTAACTTTCAGCAGAACTAATGTGATTTGGAAGTGTAATATTGAACATGGTGTACAGAGCTGATTTTACACTTTACTTACTACCTTCCACTCCGTTCAGCACATTCTGGTTTTTTCATCACATTTTGTCTTGTTCTTCTGGGGAGACTCAGGCTCCCTTATGAAATAAATATCACTTTACAGTATTTATAACATCGTTTTAATCTGGTAGCATCCTCAACTTTTTCATTTCCTCTTGAAAACGTTATGCCAAAAGGCTAATTCACACAGGGGAATCAAACCTTTTATTTAATTTAAAGCTGAAATGAATATTTTCACACATGTAAGGCCGTTAGCTTTCAGTGATTTTGATTATTTAGCATGATTTTCTTCTCATAGCGTACAGTTGCCCTCAGAATGTATAGCACCTACATGTAATATGCCTTTTTATTCCTGGATTTTAGATGCTGATAACATGTCTTTAGGCAATCTAGTGACACAAAGGTGGTTGATTGCTGCTAGGATGGAGATGCTGCATGCACTGGTCATCTCAAAGTTGAAAAGAAATCACCTAAAGCTGAGCATTATTCTCTATGATTGAGGACGCATTTTGTAAAAGTGTAATTGATTTGTCAACAGACCCAGTTAATACCCTCAAGAAATGTGGATGTATTTTTCCCAGCAATCTTTATTGAGTTTTTGTTTGTTCATTTAGAACAAAACACTTACATTTTGACACTCCTGCATACAATAAAAAGGTATCTGTTCTTGGTCATACTCTTGACCAAGAACAGATACAGTGACATTGTTGTGTAATTTAACAGGGTTAACATCCTGAACATCTGGTACTGTATTAGTTTGCATCTGGTATTAATGGTTAGGGTTTTGGCCAAAAGTGTTGTCTCCTCCCAGTCCTCTACAGCGATATCTAAAGTTTCTTAAGATGATTCTTCCATGCTGGTAAATGAGACCTATGAGAGAGTTTAACCTTACCTTAACCAGGTCTTTATTGCTGTAACCATGACGACCAAGGTTCCCTAACCTTCCCTAATCCTAACCAAGCTATAACGTTTTTTGGTGGCAATATTGTTTGGTCGACAGTGGCGTTACATCAGAAAACACTTAAATAAAACTTAGTCCCTAACCTAGAGATCGTCAGCACTGGTTTCATACTAGCGTCATCACTGCTGATAGTAACGTGTGCATTTTTTTTTTCTCCTTCCTGTTTGTGCACATTTGTGTGTCTCCGTTTGACTGAATGATGTGGGCTGATTTATTCATGCAAAAACACAGCTGAGCGTTTACTTACAGAGTGTGTGTGTGTGTGTGTGTGTGTGTGTGTGTGTATTCACAAGAGGTGGGTAAACATATGCACGCCTGTTTTATTTAGAATTTGACATTAATTGTGATGCTGATTTGGTTTGACAGCAGTAGACACACACACACACACACACACACACACACACACACAC
>NC_045745.1:18754178-18765406 GCF_008692095.1 Etheostoma spectabile | reverse complement strand
CACACACACACACACACACACACACACACACACACACGTACCAACAGCTGCATGGACATGTTACTTACAAGCCATTTGTGTCTGCCCTAGAAAACTATTAACCTTGAGCACAACAAATGGAATTTGGAAGCGGAGTACTGAACGACGCGCGTGCTGAGTAGGGAGTTCCTGCTGTTGCTCATTAGTGACATGCAATACAGTACAGATGGAACCATGCCATATGTTAACATGAAGGCTTGTGCTGTTCAGGAAAATTGTCTGTGCTTCTATACTTATCCACTGTTTGTAAATGAGTCTCACATTGATGGATGGCCTCCATCAGTGTGTTTTGTTACTTATGAATCTATATAGCATAGTACAATGGCTATACCTGCGTTTTGTTATTTGCATTTTAAAACAAAATAGATTTTCTGACATGTGTGTCTGGTACTGTGTCAATCTTTAAATGATTCAACCGATTACGGAATAATTTCAACTGGAAAGCGGGCAGTGATGGCGTTATCAAATTAAAGAGAGGTTGTGTGTCCTGGATGAATAGATGAGACGTACTTTGTGAGATAAGAGGACGGGGTGGTTGCTTCATTTTTAGCAATCTTTAAGCCAGTACCCAGGAGATACCTGCAGAAAAAGACACAAAGGTAGAAGGACAAAGTGGAGACAGGAAAGAATGTGGTGATTAGGGATAAAAGGGAGGAAGGACTGACTGACTGACTAACAAAGAGAGAACAGTTGAGCTGGTCTAAACAGGGCGCTCTAAAGTTTGGCTGACAAATCCCTGATCTTTTCTTTTTAATTGTGTTAAAATGAATGTGAATGCATTAAGGTTGCTTCAATGGGTCTCCTTGCCTGTCAAGTAGGCCTGCACGATATTGGAAAAAATCTGAAATGAGAATAATTTTTGGAAATAATAGATAATTCTCAACTACCGCAGTGATTTTGTAGGTGAGTGCATCTATAGAAAATAAAAATGAAAAAGGATATTTTCTAATGTGAACCATTCTTTGTTAAACTTTAATGCTTTACAAACACCAAAGCAAGTAAGCGCTGTGACTACTCTTCTGAAGTGATTTCGGAGAGGGAAATTAGGTAGAACTACGCTGGTTGACTAGCATGACACCATAGTACTCATATGATACTATCAATCTGGGCTAAAGTGTATGACAATAACTGCATGTTGCTTCCTCTAAATTTCAGGTTGTGGTCAACTAGCGGGGCCAGCTTGTTTGTTTGATAAATTGATCAGACCTGCATGTCACGTGCACTATCAACAAACTCTGTGTATCCAAGAACAATTAAATCAGTGTAAATTATGTTAGATCAGACACAGACTTCTGTTGTAGATTAGTGTTACTGTTCCAGTGTTGCGGCTCCGAACGTAACATTAGTTGGGACGGACGGACCCCTTGTTATTTTAGGCTAACTATTTTAGCTTTAGCCTGGCTGGTAGCAGCTTTCTGCAAGGGAATATGGCCGGGAGACATTGTGATTATGTTGCATTAATCAAGGGATTTAGTTCGCATTTGCAGTGAACATAATACACTGCCTACTGTAGCTTCACTGACTACCCATCGAAAACTATGTGCATCACTGTGTCAGCGGCAGCTGCTGCATACGCTACTTTTCTACACATGGAGAGCTTCAATTCCCATAACTATAAACCCGTCAGACTAACCACACGCTGCCCACATGACTACCTGTCTTGAAGGGAAAGGGTCAGACGGTAATAATCACGTAAAAGGAGAATGGTGAAAGTTTACTTTTCTATCAAGCAGCAAAAAAGGATTGTTGGCAACGCGATGCGAATATTGCGCCTGCGCACTTTGCGATGTCGATGTTAAAACACAATACTGTTCATCCCTAAAAGTGTGAAAAAGATCAAACCACAGCCATTAAAATCACAAGCAGGTTAATTTCCTTGTGGGAGACATCCCCAAGGGATTAATAAAGCTAAGTGGGGCGGTGATTTACTGTATTTCTTGTAATATAGTATTTCTGTAAGTAATTTGAGTAACCATTTATAGATAAAATTGTTTGGTTAATGCCTGACTGATATTGGGGGGAAAATTCAGACATTGTGTTAAAGGACAGGACGATGTGATGTATCACTCTGTGCAAACTGTGCTGCTGTCTACCACGACCATCAGTCAAGATTTTAATAATTGACCCTTCCATCTATCTGGTAGTTCATAACATCCACATGTCGCACCGACCCCATACTCATTTTCTAATGAAGTGCCCTGGGGCCAGACCACAAGTCTCAGAAGGAGTCGATTTGACGTTGTTTTTGCAGCACTTGCATAGGTTTAAATATGTCAAACGCTTCAATATGGACATCTGTGGGCTCATGATTCAATTTTGAATTAAAATTTTGTTCATATTATCAATTCATAATGAGTTATCTCAAGACACTCTACAGTTAGAGTAGGTCTAGAGCACAGTCTATAATTTACAAGGACCCAACAATTCTAGTAATTCCCACAATTACTGTCGCCAATTACTGGTGAGGAAAAACTCTCTTTTAGGAAGAAACCTTGGACAGACCCAGGCTCTTGGTAGGCAGTGTCTGACGGGCTGGTTGGGGTTGAAATGAAGAGTGGCAATAACAGTCACAATAAAGATAATGGAACAGTGACTAGAAATAATAGTTAGTAGTAGTTAATGGCATAGCAGGGCACAGCAGAGCGTAGCAGGACGTAGCAGGGCACCCCAGAGTGTAGCAGGATGTAACAGGGCATCGCAGGACCACGGCAACAGCTGCAAACATGATTTTGGAGCCTCTCTGATCCAAAGAAACATGCTGGGGAAAAATTAACATAAGGACTCCGGGGAATGACTCGCCAGAGCTAGGTTAGTAACAAGCATTTCTGGGACATGGATGCACACAAATGGAAAGATAAAGGCAGCATTCTGGATCAGCTGTACAATCTTAAGGGACTTATTTGAGCATCCTAATAATAAAGAATTACAGTAGTTGAGCCTGGCAGTAACAAATGCATGGACACATTTTTCAGCATTGTTTTGAGACAGAATGTGTCTAATTTTGGCAATGTTTCAGAGGTGAAAAAAGGTTTAGGTTTCTTTTAAGTGGGTATTAAAGCATAAATCCTGATCAAAAATAACTCCTAGATTTCTGACAGTAGTGCTGGAGGCCAGGGTAATGGCGTCCAGAGTAGCTCTATCCTTAGATAATAAGGTTCGTAGGTGTTTATGGCCCAACACAATAACTTTCGTTTTGTCTGAGTTTAACATCAGAAAATTGTAGATCATCCATGATTTTTATATCTTTAATGCATGCTTGAAGTTTAGCTCACTGACTGATTTTTTTCTGGCTTGATTGATAGATATAATTGGGCGTCACATTAATTGAGTGTTTTCTAATAATATTGTCTAAAAGAAGCATATATAAGGTGAATAGAACTGGTTCAAGCACTGAGCCTTGTGGAACGCCATGGCTAATTTTTGCGTACCTGGAGGATTTATTGTTAACATTTAAAAATTGAGATTGATCAGATAAATTGGACTTAAACCAGCTTAGTGCAATTCCTTTAATGCCAACAAAATGTTCCTGTCTCTGTAACAGGGTGGTATGGTCAATGGTGTTGAATGCTGCAGTAAGATCTAGTAAAACAAGTACGGAGAGTCCTTTTGTTTGAAGCAGTTAGGTTGTTAGTAATTTCCAGTAGTGTGCAGAAGGAAATTAAAGTTTTGTTTTTTTCTTCTTTTCATTAATTGATTGGGTTGAATATTATTCTTACCGCCATGCTTTGCTTGCTGAGAGTTGCCAGGTTACCAGACAGACATTGTTTATGCACTGCTGAATGAATTTGCTGCGACTTTGTGGGGATGAGAGAGTCTTGGCTTCAGTGATGCAAGTGCAGGGAAAGTGCAGAAGTTAATTAAAAGGAGTACTGTGTGGGTGTGTGTGTGTGTGCTGTATATTTAGAATTGATAATCACAATATAAAGAGTCTCAAGTACTATATTTCCCATATTCTGCGCTGTAAAACGTAAAGCAGCTGAAAATACTGAAATTCACTTTCACTGTATTGTACGTTCTTTCTTAGGTCTCTATATGATTCACTATGATGTGATAAAAGAAAAATATTCTACCAGAAATATTAAATACTCATGCCATACTGGCTTGGAAAGCAACTCTGAAAAATTGGTAGCTCATTTCTTCATGGTTGATGACAGCGGGAGTCAGCCTGGATTTAGAGGGGTTACCGCGGATTTAAACAGCAACCCAGATTCAGGGCGTAAATGTCCACAGAAACTTTTCATACTCCTCCTGGAGCATAATCTGCCACTCCTCTATCAATTTCTATGCTTAATATACTGTACAAATGGATAGAGTTAGCTGTGTCCTGTATTCTATATTCCCATCTACCTTTTTTGTCATTTAGTCTGTTTTTGAACAGCTGCCACTTAGAAGTGGTGTCAGTGAGAATTGGATGGCATGCTGTTTGTAAGTGGCCAGTAAGTCAGTACATCAGTGGTTTACCAATAACTTCTTAGCTGCATCGCCTGTTTTATCTTATTTCAGACATACTATACCTGACTTTATCCTGCATTTGTCCGCAGCTTCTTTTTTCAGTGTATACAAGCCTCTGGAGTGAGCTCTGCAGGTTCTGTCTCACCATTCCTTTCCTCCTACCGCTCTCCACTGCGTCAGAGGCGAGTCATGCTCCCTACTATGTGCCGTGCCTGTGTGAAATCTCGTCACTCACCCAGACCTAGGACACCTCCTGACAAGGTCGCAGAGGTCTGCCAGTCTGAGATTAAAACGGCTCCATCCATCCAGAGAGTTCCCCCTCCGGGCTGCCATTATCATAGCCGATCGCCATGCCAAAAAGCTCAAATGGATGTTGTGCACAGGCTGTGACCTTCCAACAGACTGCTGTCATTTTCAGATCTCTTTCTTGTGAGATGGCAATGGTTGGTGGTTGTGTCCCCCTCTTTTCTTTTAGGTAGAATGTGGAATGATGCTGTCACACAAACACAGCTGTCGAAACTGGCACACAACCCACGATACAGTGCCCAGCCCACTGTAGTGCGCACGTTTGCTTATGTGAGTTTTGTTTGACTCATGGTACGCCGTGGGAGAAGAGGGCAGTCTGGCTTGGAGACCTCAGAGCACTCTCATACATCCATTATTTCTGTCTCGAGGTTAAAAATGGAGTCTGTTTGGCATCACATATTTTTCTTTGTAGACAAGGAAGAGGGACATATCTCATACACTACAGTGCCATTTTACTGCAATTCATCATCTCCTCATAAGCAATGATGGACATTATATGCTGCTACTTATAATTTAAAATAGTTTTTTGGGGCTTTTCCGCCTTTTATTTGACAGGACAGCTAGGTGAGAAAGGGGAGAGAGAGAAGGGGAAGACATGCAGGAAATTGTCACAGGTTGGACTTGAACCCTGGACCCCTGCGTTGAGGCACAAACCTCGTATAAACAAACCAGTAAATGTGCGCCTGCTTTACCCACTTTTACTGATGTTTTACTTTGTATGTTTATTGAAGAGGACGAGGAAACATAAGTGATAGCAGCTCTTGATGATAGCACACATGCAGTTGTTCAGTCAGGTTTTTGTTAGAATAATACAAGTGCAATAACGCTGTATATGACTTAAACAGTTAACTTTCTAGGGCCCTATAACATCCGTTTATATTTTTTCCAAATTTTATTTTTTTCGGATTTTATTTTTATCCCTCTCGGATTATTTGGATTTTGTTTTCTTTTCAGTTCTAAAAATAGGCTAATATGCTGTATTAGCCTACCTAAATCAAAGCTAATTGGATGCTTGGCCGATAATTTCGGGCCCGCCGATATATCGTTCTGGTTCTAGTAGGCAACATGTTATGCCATTTGGCCACGGTTTTGGAAGAGAGCTTTCTACACTTGTTGTTTTTAAAACTGAAAAGTGAGAAGTAAAAAAAGAAAAAAAAGAAATTGTTTTAAATATGTAAACAAAATGTATGCAAGTTCCGTGCGATTCCGTGTGTATGAGATTTCCGTGTAGATTCCGGATTCCTTCTGCATTTTCCACATCACACAAACCATAGGGCCCTTCCTTTAATATTTTAAAATGGAACAATCTCACTTTCAGACCATAAAACAATCCAACAGAGAATTACTGTAAAAATATGCGTCATCCACTGTAAAATGCGCCTACTGAGGTATGCAAACAAACAAAACTCACCCGGTTTGTCTCCAGTAAGCTCTAATTACTAATTACTGTGATTATACTAATGTATCTTAATGAGGTTAAGATTTATTGATATTTAAATGTGACACAAAGCACCTTTTGAAGTCATACACCATTAATCTGGATAAATTAATTATTTCATTAGCTGATGAATGTGTGGTGAAAAAGCTTGTAGTACTTTACCTCCGTATTGTTCACCTCAGTATGCCTAGTTGTTTTGCAGTAACAGTTTTTGCTATTGCGCAACAGCCTTTTTCATGGCAGACATATATGGCGTTTTTCCACTGCATGGTATTTACTTGACTTGCCTCGACTTACTTTCCATTACAAAAAAAAGTCCCAGGTACTTGCTAACAGGTACTTTTTTAGTACTACCTCAGTCGAGGTTCCAAGCCAAGGGAACTGAGGCAATACCAAAAGGTGACGTGAAAACCTGCAGACTACTGATTGATCGGAGAGAATCGTCACTATATACTGCGTCATCATTGCTAGCGACAGACGGGGGTGTCTTGAACAAACCCGCCGTGTTTAATTAGTTTAGCCAGCAGTTTTTTTTTGTTTTTTTTTTGCTGCCTCCAGCTTCTTTTGAAACCATTTTGTCTTCTGGCAAACAGCCACATGCCGAGAATCAAAAGCAACACCCCTTCGACGTTCTGTGTGTCTTGTTAGGTCACGGCAGTTTCCTGCTATGACGACCAGACACGGCTCGTCTCATGCATGAGGCGGTACTTATCTGCAATGGAAAAAAGGACGACGGGGCACCACGGGCGAGTCGAGCAGGTACCATTAATAGAAAAACGCCAGTAGAGAGGCAAAGTCCCTCCCCTTCTGGTGGACTGCCATGGGACCTTAATTCGGAAAAAATATAACCGGTAGTGAATGGGGAAAGACAAATGTTGTGGAAGTTTCTTGTACAGCGAGAGAGGAATTTGTTGGAAGTGAGACTTTGTTGAAACAAAATAAAGAGAGGCCGCAAACTGAATCAAGGTTTGGTCTTCAGTGAAGTTTTAATTGTTTTCTGCAGAGAACAATCAAGTGACAAGAACGGTTTTCACAATGCACACATCAGCTACAGAGTGACAAACGTCTTGCAACCTTACAACCACAGTTTCCTGCCTGTTCCCCCAGAGAAAAGAATACCTTGTATGGAAAACAGTCTAATCTTAGTATAACAATTAATCTTCCCAGGCAGACAAGTTGGAGCTGTTACATCTGAATCTGCCCTTTGTGTGTCAAAGTTCTCTACTGGTCATTATGTCTTGGCTGGAAAGGAACAACTTGTGTCCCAACCTGGGACCTGCTATGATAACCATAGCTCTGGACTATTGTTTCTGTTAGACTTTGTGGCATCTGTCCTTGGAGGAAAAATGCCAAGACAAACAGTTGTCTTCTCTTTCAGGGAGGACACTCAAAGAGAGATTCAGAAGTTATACACCCTGCAAAGCATAGTGAACAATTATGTGAATAATCAACACATGCATATTATAGGACATAGGAAATTATTGCTTAAATGTAATTTTCCCATTACATTTCCCCCTTTTGATTAGATACTAGCCACTAAAAAATGAAAATTTCTTTAAAGGAAATGTTTTTGTGAGGAATTGAAACCTCTTAGTCAAAGCAAACAACACATCCAGATAAAAAGAAAGATAATAAGAATTACACAAATTCGGAAGCTGAGTCTGAGTTGGAACAGTCCTCATTGTAAGAGGGCCAATGATACAATTCTAGAGCCTCATCTTTCTGTTGCGGGTCTTCAATATGAACTTTATCCAAAGTGAATAAAGAGGAAATAATTTTTCTTCATTAGTGGGATGATACAAAAAATACCTAAAACAAGGAAAAAGAACACAGTAATCACTGGAATCACAATTGTCCCCATCCATGCCTGTAAAACCCTCCCCAACTAACCAGGAGAACCAGACCCACCCAGAATCAATCTGGGAGACATCTTGAGCTCTAAGACTAGTGGTGAGCTGTTTTAGCTGCTGGACGGTATCAGTGATGTTACCTTCAATGTCTGGGATTATTGTGCAGCATTGATCACCTAGCACATGGCAAAGCCCCCCCAAACTGCTAACAGTAAATCTAGACCCATATGGTGTTGAAGTAGCATGTTACGCATAGCTCTCAGGACTGGAGGAAAATCTCTGAACCCTGAAACCATGTGATTAGACTTTGATGTATCTTATCAATGTTATGTGCATTATTAACCCCACCACAGATGGAATCCTGAGAGAAATTTGCTACCGGTCATTTTACATTTAGCTCTGAAGATTCAGAAAACATGGTACCGTTTGGAACGCACACTGGACAATTACGGTCACAATCTCGACTTCCATGGAGGAAAAAAAACATCTCGACTTTAAAACTCAAGCTCTCAAGTTTAGTGTCCCCTGTACATGTTTTTTTTTCTTTTCTTCCCTCCATGTCACCTCCGGGGCTCCGTAATTCCAAACGTTTTTTTTAGAAAAAAAACCTATTTTTGCAAGGTTTTATTTGTTATGGTTTCAAATCACAAGGGCACAATGACAATCAATCCATTGATGTTTAATAGGCATGTGTTTGGATGCATTTTGGATTTAAGAACTTTGCAAGATAAAGGTTAGGTATTTTATGAATAGAGTGCAAACAAAGTGAAACATCAAACTCCAGCACTAGCAAACAAGCCGGCAAATTAACTGTACTTCATTACAAAACTTCAGCCAACTCTAATCGACCGCAGAAAATAACTTACTCATAATCTATTTCATTTCAAAAGACCGGCCCCCGTAAAGCATTGTTGATAACACAGCGCTTTCCTTGTACTAGTGTTGCAGTGGATGTTGAATGCTGCTTTTTTTTTAATTAAGTAATCTTGTTGCAGTGTCTTCTTTTGCAATGGTTTAATGGCGCCCAACTGTGGAATCAGTAAATATCTATCTATCTATCTATCTATCTATCTATCTATCTATCTATCTATCTATCTATCTATCTATCTATCTATCTATCTATCTATCTATCTATCTATCTATCTATCTATCTATCTATCTATCTATCTATCAAAGAGTTTTGATTTTAAGAAAAACCTAAATTTTGCACGCGTCCTATCCAATGAACCAGAACAAGAGTGATTTCTGACACCAAGGGAATACTCCTATTACATCTGCTGTGTTTCATATGTAAACTGATGTACTGACATGAAACATCAATCTTTTACTGCTTTCTTGTCATTCCTTTTTCATTAAATTTGTAGTCTCTCTGCCAGCTACCCCTTCTCCCTTTATTCTTCGCCGCCGCTTGTTCCATATTTAGATGGCATTAGATCTGAATTGATAAAAGCTTGTGTGTGTTTGTCTAGCCTAGAGCAACATGGGGCCTTGTTGGGGGGGTGGGGGGCAGGGACATGCGGGAAGATTAGGGGATCTAGTGTGCGTGTAAGGATAGTATGCGTTTGTATATGAACACTGTCAGGAGAGTTGCTAAGATTTAGACAGCATGTGCCTGGTGGTAAGGAGGACTGGGATGTATTTGTTTGGAGATGATTGCGCACACACATTCACGTTCACAAACACAGACGCACACACATGATGTGTCTAATTGGCAGAAGACTGCTTCTGCCAACCAGAAACCAATGTGAAAGTATTCATCGGGCTTTGGGCCCACAGGCAGCCACGCCACACTTAACAAGTTACCCTCATCGTAATGAGCGCAAATGTGCAGCAAATTCATTTCCCATCTACAGCGTTTTATTTACAAGACATAGCCACACAAGTGCTAACAACCTTTGATTGTCTTAATCTTCTCATCATAGTTGTGGAATATTGTCCTTGGTATAACTCAAAGATTTGTTAGACTGGTATCAAGTTGACAGACTTGGTTCATCAGCAGAGCGGAGTCTGAAAGGTTCTAGTTTACTGCTACGGGTCATTTTGTTTCTATTTCATTGGAATAGTAAAGTAAAGGCTAGGGCTGCACGATTATGTCCATAATGATAATCCCGATTATTTTCATCAATATTGTAATCAGGATTAATTATCACGAATATTTTATGATTTAACCAAAACATTTTACTGTCACATAGGCTATTTATAACTGCTTTCACATCCATATTATGCTACATTCTTCTTATGTTGAAGTTGTAAGTTGTATTGACATACAGCTGCAACACATGTCTGAAATAAATAGCGTAGGATATACATGTATATATTTTTTTTCAATGTATCTTTAAGAAAGCTCCTTCACTTGTTTTCAACTGTAACCGATTAAAAGCGCTGGGGAGAGAGGGAGTGCGATGGTTGCACTCACAGAGAGACGGCTGACTCATTTATGATTGTTTCCAGCACGGGTCGAATGGCGGGTTAGCGAAGTTACACACGTTGTGTGTTTGAAATGTCTGTATCGTCACTGCGCTGCATTTTTCTGAACTATGATATTCTGACCATGGGTCACATCTCTTGCCCAGGTCCAGTAGGCTCCATCTCACACGCTATTACTCTACGAACTGAAGATGCATTCAATAACTACTTCTGTGTTTTTCACCGTGGTGCCTGCGATAGCAGAGTTAACAGCAAAAACACTGGTGCAAATACAGGTTTGCCTTTCATGCTTAACAATATACAGCTGTTTTAATAACAATTGAAACTGTAGAAAAGTGTGGACCAGCACCGCTGTGTGGCAGGGCCACGCGGAGTGTAAGAGGAGAGAGAGTAGAGTTGAGATCCAAACACAGGCACGGCTTTACAGAAGAAATGGGTCATGTAACGCAAAATTAAACCATATCCATATAAATGACATTTCTTTGTTTATGGAGAGGCAAGGGATGCGAGGACATTAGGTGCACTGGTGCGACCTAGAGGAAAAATATTACCTGAACCCTGTGAGCTAACAGACACTAACTAGCTCTGGTCACTGCAGACGGGACAATATGTTGCGTTTACTAGTAAACGTTGAGACCGATGTATAACCGACTGCTATCTGTTGAATTGTCCTCCTGTTATTCTGTCCTCTGTGACTGTCTACATCTAGAAACTAA
>NC_045745.1:18753480-18754168 GCF_008692095.1 Etheostoma spectabile | reverse complement strand
CGGTGCAGGGAACAACTCTGACTGGCACATGATCAGACAGCGGTTCACAGAGCGGTAGATTGGCTTTGCAAAAAAACCTGGAGCGTTCTATGAAATGACTCATTTAAAATATTGCTCAATCATGCAAATTTGATTGTGGGAAGCCGTAATCGTGATTAAAATTTGATTAATTGTGCAGCCCTAGTAAAGGCACTTGTTCCCATATTGTTGGATTTTAACCAATCCCAAATTTCCAACCTTTTTGTCCACACATTTGCATTTCCACGTTTGCACATTTGCATTTCCACACAAAGCATTCTTTTAAAGCCTGAGCATGCAGAGAAAATGCTTGAAATATCGTTGAGCAAACCTTCAGTCCTGCATTGGGAGAGCTGTGTTAGGTTTGTGTGGAAGGATCCCAGAGCAGAGAGAGAGAAGTGAGTGAAAGACGGTGAGGCGACAGATGGCTTGGTTGTTTACGGAACTCAGCAATCAGTGTCATAAGTTAGTAAGACACTACAATGATCCATTTCACTGATTTGAAAGAAACTCTCACTGATGCAAGACACATACGCTGTCTCAGACACAGTTGTCCCCCACCCCCTTCGTCTCCCAACAGTTTCCCCTCCGTCCAGTAGATGGAAGCAAAGCCACACAGACACACAGACACACAGACACACAGACACACAGACACACAGACACACAGACA
>NC_045745.1:18745902-18753456 GCF_008692095.1 Etheostoma spectabile | reverse complement strand
GTTTGCCCAGATGGTGAGTGGCACGCTTCTTTCCCAGTGCAGGATGACGGGTTCTTTCAACTCTCTTCAGTCAAGTTTCCATAAAGGCAGAAAGAGAGAGCGCTGCGTACAGCGAGGGCTTTGCGAAAACTTAGTTTCAAAGTGACGGATACAGCGGTTTCAGATCCAGGTGACCTGCACCACGACCGGGAGAGCAGGAGTGGAGATAGCAACGGAGAGAGGAAAGTGAGAAGGAGGTCATTGAGAAAGTACAGATTTGTTTACCAAGTGGAGTTTATTGGAGAACACCAATGAAACAAAAGCAGAAGGTTGACACAGGGATTCTATACATCTATTTCTCTCTACTGGCCCTTGATCCAGCTTTGAACCCGCAGTTTCTAAGCCTTGGGTGTATATAATACTGTCTCTTCTGTTCTTTCTTCTGCTACATCTCCCTCTTTAATTAATGCTCAGCTATGTGAACCCGGGATTACATCAGGCCAGGGAAATCAATGGCTGAAAAAAAAAAAAAAAACGCGGGTAGAGGTGAGCAATAAGCAAGCTGTCACATTTTAATCAGGGGGGGGTGAGGATCGGAAGCAATAGCAACCCCCTTTGAGGTTGACCGGTCAGTCGTGTGTGTGTGTGGGGGGGTGTGGGGTGTGTGTGTGTGTGGGTGTGGGGTGTGTGGGGGTGGGGGTGGTGGGTGTGTGTGTGTGGGGGTGTGTGGGTGTGCGTGCGCATCCAAAAGTGCAAGCCAGTGTCAAGGGTAGCTCATAAAGGAACACTGTGTGATGTCTGTGGGAGAGGTTGGACCCTGAAGTTCCCACACAAGGACTAACTGATCCCTGGAAGTCTTGGAGGCATGCACAGCTATGCAAGACTGCAACCTCAGCGGCAGCAGTTGTGGGAATGGGAGATACCCTGCAGCGTGTTTTCACAAGCCGGCCAAATTGAAAACATCACACTCGACTCCCCTTAAATGATTTTACCATGGTGTTGAATCCTGCCAATGACAATGTGTGAAAAGAATATTTAGGATAGCAGTTTGTATTTTAAAGAGATTTTTTTTTTTAAGAAATCTTGCTCTTGAACTTGAATAAGAAATGTGTTGAGGCAGTTTGAGATTCAGATTAGTGTTCATCTCGGGGGCAAAAGCTAGCATTTAGGTGATCTTGCATTGATGGCTCTAGTATACAGTAGAACTAGGCTATGTTCAAATGCTCTGGCTATGCCTCAGCAATAGCTGTAATAGACTGAACAGTTTGGAAAAGAATTAAGTTAATCAAGTTGTTTTGCACTTATGGTATTTCTAATTGTTACATTTCCCCAGGTGTTTATGCATACCGTAATTCCTAAAATAAAAGCCAGAGCCTTTATTTACCTGAACCGCAGAAGGTACCAGGCTTTTATTTGAAGCAGGCTTCTGTTAGAGGCATGCCTTTTATTTCTAATTCACTCTGTTTATTAAATATAATTGTTTTTAAATAAACTGTTTTAAATGGAAAGCCATAGCGTTCCAGTGGACAGAGATCATTCATTTTTTAAGAAACATTTGCAAAAATATCATCATACAACAACGGCCAGAAGGGCGACAAAGCAATTTGGGTCATAAATAATCAAACCAGACCACCATTGTGTCAGTTTGGACCCTGTAAATGTACCGGGTATTTATTTAAAAAATAAGTACTACAGTATTGCTGGTCGATGACAATGAAAGCATACAAAACACCGGTATCTGATTAATGTTACAGACGGTAGTAAGCTAGCTTCGTTTCTGGCTCCAGGTTAACTTGTTTCCTCCAGCTAGCCAGCCGTTCTCTGCTCCTGTCGGCTCATCTCGTCAGCTCATTTTTGTGTTCCTTCCGGTATCGGATCCTCCTGGGGTCAATGTCGAAATGTCTTTCAGCTTTTTCACTCGAGTTTTCCTCTGCTTACTTTAAAACTCTTTTTGTTTTGTTGTTGAAAAGCCCTTCACTAGCACAAGTGCCGTCATTCTCTGCTGTCACTAAATGAGACCTGTGTTACATCCAATGTAGCTACTGCCATCTGTTGGCACCTGTATGTCACTACTACACACTACACTCGGCTGAGTAACACACACACCCGCACTGACTAAAAGACCAGTAGGACAATACTTTACTTGAGTATGTAATCCAGAAAAACAAAGTGTGGAAAAAAGCGTGAATATATTGTTGAATCTGTTAAATTAAATTGGTAGAAATGTACATTACAATAAACCTGAATGCACATTATATGAAAGGCACTTAGATTATCCACATTAATGTTTTCTGGGCCTTAATTTGAGACTGGCCTTTATTTGTCTGTGTTGACCACGCCCCCGGCCACTATCAGAGGCCCAGCTTTTAATTGACTACCTACTGACTTGTGGTTTCCCTTCCTCAGACAGCTGAGGCATGGGCAAGACTTTACATTGCTGAGTTTAAATACCTAGTTAGCATCTTCAAGTCATAATTCTGATTTGAGGCCAATTTATGTATATTCTGCAAATGGAGTGAGATATCTTTTGAAAAGAAAACACATCTTGGGGTCAAAACTGCTATCAGAAGTCTGGAGAGACTGCAGCTGGCTGCCGTGTCGGTGTTTAAATTGTGTCTCCTGATCCAAAGTTCTTTTAATCCACAGTGCTGGTTTCACTGATACAGTGTTATATGGGTCATGTTCTCTAAGCCCCTGTCCCCGCCCTTGTCAGGAAACTGGACCTGTGTTACCAGAAAGTCTACCAGATTATATGCCTGGTCATACTGTTGGATTCTGACTGCTGGAAACTTGGTGTTAGAAAAACTATTTAGCCTTTTCCTCAGGCTGCACTTTTCACTTTGATGGCCCTTTTTAAATGTCTAATCCCATTCCAACAAGTTATTGAATTTTAATTTTATTTTAAGCTACAACTTGAATTGTCTTTATTTATAAAACCTGGCTAAGACTAGTTGACTCCATTTGTTTGTCAGCTCTTAATTTTCCAATCAAAAAAGCTAAAAAGCTATTCTAATTCCCCTAGTTCTTAGGGTGGATTGGGGACCCAGATGTTGTTTTTAATCATTTTAGTTGTAGACTTTTGCCTTCAGATGACAATGACCTATACTGTATGTGGTGGTTAGACAAAATGAAACGCCTACCTCAGGTGTACCTTATAAACTGCCAACTCATTGTATATTATATTGCCCTATTCTTGAACCAAGCAATGCAGTCGCTATTGAATTTTAGCCAACAAATGCTCCAAAGTACAATGCAAAAATAATTTAAAAGTAAAAGTGTTTCCAATAAGGTGTGGTGTTGTGGTGGTGTGTGTGTGTGTGTGTGGTGTGTGGAGGGTGTGTGGGGGGGGGGGGCGGCTCCAGAGAGGAGCCACTGCTTTTACAATTAGCTTGCTAAGCGGTGTCCTTCCATTTACAATGTGGTTTAATGCAAACCAATACACGTAGCAAGGCCCCTTAGGACATAATTCCCTAAAGCAGAACATTCTGCTGGAAAGACAACGGGGCACTTTTACATCCAAGATTTACATTGATTTTTGTGGGGGTTTGCAGAGCAAATTATAGTGTATTTAAATTCAAGGAAGTTGCTTAGAGAGATGGAAAGTTAAGGTCAGATAGCTGGAAGTAAAATAAAATGCTCTCCGTCAAGGTGTTTAGTTGAATAGCACAAGCCTCAGGGGCTTTTTTTATTTTTTCGAAAGTAGAATAACTGAATAGATTAGAACACAAAAATTCCCTGCATCTCACATCAGCTGCTGGCAGACCATTGCCTATGCCTTCTAATGTTGGAACAGGCAACAAACTGTGTCTCATGATCATTTGTTTCTATTACATGAGTGAGGCAGTCATGTCTGAGATTACGACAATGGCAATGTTCATGGCTACAGTGAGTTATTTCAGTGGACGTGCTTTTACAGTAAAGTATGTTACAGCTGCAAGCATGCATTTAAGGAATCGTCATTCGCGCGCTCTGCACCACTGCAGATAATTTGCCCACTGAGTGAATACACACATTTGTGTGTACCACAGTGTTGCACACAAACTGCCCCAGTTGTCTTACACTGTTTGCAAGACAGGAAAAGAGAAAGGAATGTGGTGTCCATGTGTGTAAATGAGAGAGTATGCACATGGTAAGTTTTTTTTGTTTTTGTTTTTTTTGGTAGTGGATGAGTTGCTGTGGGAACTGCCTGCAGGTTGTGCAGAATATTGATGAACCAAAGATGTGTAAGAACAATAATGACAAAGTAGTAAAAGTAATATAAATAGTAGGATGGAATGACTATAAGAATTCAGTCAACATGGGTATTATTTTGCTGCTGTGCACACATAACTAAGAAAGAAGAGCACACAACAGAATGTATATTTTCTATAAAGGTTACTGCACCAGTGAGACTGAACCATGTGCTTCTTAGCGCTAGTGTTGGCCGAATGAAGCTTTGTGAACCAGTGTCTTTCTTTTCTGAGCCCACTAGATGGCGAAAATAAAGACACTGGTTCACAAAGCTTCATTTGGCCAGCACTTCTCAGAGCCATGATTCTGCAGGCTCTCGTTCAAATAAACAATGCAAAAGTTTATTTCAATCTGGCATTTTATCTGGCAATTCAACTAAAACTTCAACTAGATAGCAGCAAATGATCAGTAACATCCAAACCTGTCGACTTAGGCATTATTCGAGGCCATATCATTGACCCAGAGATCAGCTTTCTTGAGACTAGACACATATTAGGCTGATAATGGATGAGAATGAAATGGAAAATGGAGTGTGGGAAAACTGTAGAGGTTACAAAATGCATGAAGACATAAGATAAGACTAAAATTGGGAGGAAGGTGAAAATATGTATCTATACTGTGTGTGTGTGTGTGTGTGTGTGTGTGTGTGTGTGTGTGTGTGTGTGTGTGTGTGTGTGTGTGTGTGTGTGTGTGTGTGTGTGTGTGTGTGTGTGTGTGTGTGTGTGTGTGTGTGTGTGTGTGTGTGTGTGTGTGTGTGTGTGTGTGTGTGTGTGTGTGTGTGTGTGGTAATTTGTGATCCCAACGTGACAAATGGGCAGTACAACATCTAAAGGAAGCACCAACATGGAGCACTGGCTAGTGTTTACAGGAGTCTGATGGTGATTTTGGCTGACAGTGAGATCAACATTTCTGCACGTTCTAGACATAGGCTAACTCAGTCAAAAGTAGAAGCACATTAGGGGAATTGGGAGGAAGAGCAAAATAAATGTATTTAAATAAATCAGATTTGAATAAAGGCCACAGACACAGGAGGTGTTTAAAAGAATATTCATGCAAAATGTGGATACAATGACATGTTTTATAAGCTCTTAATAAAATGGAAAATAAAATAGTAGTGTTAGAGCAAAGAATATGTGTGAATAAAAGAGTAGGAAGAAGTGTTTTGGTGAGTATACATGAGGAACATGAGATGAAGAATGAGAAGACTTAAATGGGGGTCTGAGATTGAGGATAGCACGATGTGGAGAATGAAGTTGGATGAGAAAAATAGCTAAGCTTAAAGCAGGGCGCCTCTTTAAAAACTTGCATGCATGCATGCTCAGCAGACTACAAATTAAGGTAAAACAAACCTAACTTACCCATTCTCGCATTCTTGGGGAAGTTGTTTGTCTTAAAATAAGCATTGCAGTGGTACCAAGGACGAGGCTAACAGTGTGTTTCTTTAGATTTCCCAAGGTGTGTTGTAATGAGTGAAGCCCCTTGTGAGTTTTGAAGAATGATGCATTCACATGATCAACGATACATGTATCCCAAAGGTTAGGTCTATATTCCATTCTGTATTGTTTCTCTGCAAATTCTGCCTCCTGCTTGAAGCTCAATTTTCTTTCTCCACTCTCCTCCGAGCACCCCAGTCTCTTTTATTTTTCCCCTGCCTTCGCACTCTGGCTCCTCATTCTCAGACTGTTTAGTTGCTGCCATTTCATTCTTCTCACTTACTTTACTCTCACTTTAATTGTACACTGATTGAATGGATTGTCAAAGAAGGAATGGGCAGACAAAAAGACTTGAGCTGCACTGTCTGCAGGAACAGTGTCACTGGCAGCTTTCAATCTCTTTCTCAGGACGGATCAATAAACTTCACACCCATGACTTAAGTTTGACCCAGCCAAGCAAAAGAAACAATTTAAGATAAGTGGGCTGAGGGATGTCAACATTTTCCCTCTGTGATTTGACAACACACACAGGTCTTTTCTTTAGTTGATGAAAGCTGCAATAGTCAGTATTAACCCCAGCATCAAACATCATCTCAAACAAATGCATCAACATTAATGCAAAAGTCCTATTGTTTGAGTCCTCACTTGAAATAACCAATTTAAACCTTGTAGCAAAGTTTGAAGGTTTCCAGTGCTCTGCTCATGTAAATGCGCTGACACTGTAAAAGCCATTCCGGAAAGAGTTTTATTACATCCAGTGAGTGAGGTTGCTAATTTCACAGTAGTATTATGGGCCATATATCCCTCTGGGCTGCGCAACGTTGGTGGAAAGGTTTTCAAATTCAACTAGCCACAGCAGTCCTAAATTCTAGACAAAATGGACAGTCCTAGAGGTCGATGTGCTGTGGCTACATGAATATATGAAGCAAAGTGCTGTTTTTGGCCTGTGGTGCTACTGAGCAAAACGGTCAAAAATCCATATACTGTAGTGCAATTCACTGCATCCATTAACTTTATGGTCTATAAAACTAAACTAATAAAACACTCATTTGGAGTATTAGAAATGGGTCACCTTACCCTTCGGAATTCCTGCTGACTCAGACACGCCTCCTTTTTAAATCTCCTGCCAACCTGCAATCAATCTCCTGGTCAATTGGAAGACAACTGAGCCAGGATTACCTATCCTGCTGTCTTTGTACTGATGAAGTAAGTGCATGATGTCAACAATGAAAATTCATCATTTACCCTATTCAATATAGGCATATTGGGAAGAAAACTGACATGTTAGGATTTGTTTTTAAATTCCCATAAAATAAATTCTACAGTAAATGAAAGAAAATAAATATCAGAATGAATAAGGATATACCAATCAAACAACTAAATAAAACATAACTAAATGAATGGCAAATAACCAACTAGCCAACAAATCAACAAATAACCAGCCAAGCAACCAAATAAATAGCCAAGCAACTAACCAATCAAGCATAAATTTATCAACTGGCCAACTGGCTTTCACAGGAGTTTATGCTCTCCTTGATCCACCATGCTAGCTTCCCCTGAAAATAATGTTTTGCTGGTGAAAGTGCCAGACATGAGGTGATTAGTTACTTTTGCTAGAGACTGCCTGGTGCCAAATTGATTGGAGAAAGCGAATGTCCCTGTGATATCAGCCAAGAAAAAGTCACCTCACGCTCCAGCTGAGTCAGCACTACTGCCACATTCTGCGATGTCCTCACACCTTTGGCCAACCATCAATCAATACATACTTCCATCATTGTTTGACCAGCACTACAGTTTAATCTCCAAGCTCTGATTTCAATAAAGATCCTCATTTTAATGGTGCATCGATCAGCTCTCCCTTTTAGACTCAGTTAAAGACCCAATTTCAAGACCCCCCCCCCCCCCCCCCCCC
>NC_045745.1:18740835-18745892 GCF_008692095.1 Etheostoma spectabile | reverse complement strand
CACACACACACACACACACACACACACACACATACACCCCTCTACGGTCCTGGTGTTATGAGCCAAGAAAAATATGCAAAAGTTATGAATTTCAGACATTTACTGTCTCCTGACAATTACTCTTTTAAACTGTTGCTGTGAAAGTACAACTCAATAGATTCTTTTTTTGGCTTGTACTCCAGTGGATTGTTTCCAAGATACTATTTCCTGCCCCATGGAAAATAACATGATAAAATATTAAATTATGTATTAAATTATTAGATTATGTGCGTGAGTGGACATTTTACTTAAAATGTTCATTAGAAAGGCTCCAAATAACAAACCCATTGCAAAACGATAAATAAGATCTCTTCTCCTTCTCATTTACTTCTACTCTATCATTTCCTTATACATCCCTTTTTAAGTTTGGCCAACCCTTATAACAACCCTTGGATATTTTTTCTTATATATTGCGTCTAACTTAGCTCTTTTAATTTATTGATCTTTTAACATGCCTTAATTCTATTTTTAATCAAATGGGTCTTCAAAAGCTAAGGCGCAGGTTGGAGTTGAACAAACGGCCGATGCGTCGAGGACTAAGCCTCTGGACATGGGCGTAAGCTCTACCAGGTGAGCTACGCAGGCACCCTGTTGTTATTTTTGAAATAGTGATTTGTAATGGCAGTGTCAACTATGCTGTCCTAACAATAGTGGCGTCCGATCAGAAATGGCTTATATGTGCTGTTCTGAGGGAAGTAATACACCACTGTCAGGCAGTTACATAAAAAAAAAAGAAAAATAGCAAGCAGCCTCAACTTTAATTTATTTTACTATGCATACAGCATATGTTTTGGGGTATCCAATCCAAAATGTTTCCACATTCTAAGATGCTTTGGTGTCACGATTATCTGTGCAGCACGGCTTGCTAGTTTTCTTCATTTTGCATTATTGAAGAGAGCAGCAATAGCAATAAAGAGGGCTACTGGACATGCAGTAGATAAGGTTAACAATGCGTTTTAACGCCCACCACTGGAGCACAAGACAAAGCCTGTTGTGCGTATAGACTCTGAATTTTGCAGTCTGAATATTTGATAATTTTAAATGGCAGTTCAATTTCCAAATAAACGCGTTTGGACTACCTGTGATGCAGAGATATTACTTGACCCAATTAAAAACACACCCATATAGATGTTAGCCCAAAATCATGGTATTAGTTGATGGTAAAAAAACACACTTTTCCCCCAACAGTAACATTTTTCCCTGGAAGCATCGTCCTCCACTCATTCTAAAAGTGCCTGACACCCAAACTCAGATGGTCTTCCTAATTAATTGGACTCATAAACACTGTAATTGGTGAGATGTCACTGCAATGTGAGGCTAGCAGACTGTAACAATGTTCCCAGTAGTGACAATGAAATCTCCATTAAGGGTACATCAATATAGCTCACTCTACAACCCTCAGTTCCGGCTGAGTTTTATGGCCATTAGACTCCAGTGCAGGACCAACTTGGACAACTGTCGCTGGCGATGACAGTTTAATCATTATGCAGCTCAGGTTTTTTGTTGTGCTTTCATTTGCGTACATGTGTTTGTCATAATGGGTGCATGCTGCTTGCTTGTGCAGTTGTTATAAAGGTTTTTTATTCACCTCGTTAGAAAACCTCATAGGAGGAAAAAAAAAAATCCTAACCTCTTCAGACCCAATGTTCAAAGACCTCTCTAGAGCAGGGGTCTTCAATGTTTTTTTAGGCGAAAGACCCCTCACCTGGAGTAAGACGGAACGTGGACCCTCTACCACATACAATATTGTATAAAATTAAGTTGCATATTAAACTGGGCCCGCAATAATGTGTGGATGGCCCAAGCCTTTATACCTTTTTAGTGCACAAAATACTAGGCTATTAAAATAATTGTTGTCGTGATTTTATGCATCATGTTTTAATGTTAAAAATACATGTGGGTCAGTGGATCCTCAGGATTAATTGTACCATTGGATGGCTACCTTAGTGACTACCTTACCTATGGGCCAGTAAGTCTATAATCAGTGTTTTATTTGTTTTTGTTTTTACACAAATAGGCTGATTTATGTTTGCTAATAATATGTTTAATACATGTCCCCGGACCCACTGTTAAAGATTTCTGTTCTAGAGAGTTGAAGTTAAAGTAGCCTCTAAAGATTAGGGAAGCTCATTTATGTATTTTTTTCTGACAGATAGGTGGCCCTTGTTAACCAATCAATAACCGGAAATCAGGTTGTTAACAACGTTCCAATTTACTTGTCTGCGCAGGGCTTGCACATTCTGTACTTTACAATGTTCAGCGTCTGTGGACAACTGCAGGTTTGTACCGGTCATCTAGCCACGATGTTTTGTCATGAACACATGTAGCCACTTTCAAGCCAAGAAATGAGCTGCTTGCACTTGTGTGACTGATACATGTCCGTAGCTGTCTGCGTAATGTATGTCTCTATACAATTAAATTTAATTAACTGGGAGGTTTTCAGCTTTCTGCCTGGCATACTCTGTGTGTAGAACACTTTAACCCACCAGTCCTCATTGATATAGTGGTCGTGAGAGCCACAAACTTAGAAGAAAAAAGGCTTAAAGTGTCCATATTATGGAAAAAAAACACTTTTTCAGGGATTTGGGGTGTTATTTTGTATCGCTGGTGCATACAAACTTGGAAAAAAAAACATCCTTGCTGTTTTGAGTGAGATAAAGGTATCTGAATGTGCCTTCAGTCTCTGGCAGAGCTGTTCGAAATCTGCACGACTTTTTACGTCACTAGCCGAGACAAGGTGGCTAACTGTAGCATGCAAGCGCTAGCATGCTACCTCATTCTCAATTGCAAAACACTGTTACAACACACACTAGTTCACCATAATCTACAAAATAACTACTTACATGTCCATGTTATGCAGGTATTCCACAAGTGTGCCCTCGTTTAGAAGAAGTTTCTCAGCTAATCCTGCCTAGTACTGGCCAAAGTTGGAGCAAGTTATCTAGCTGATGTGATCTTATCTAGCTACTGCACATGTGTGACTTCCAGTTTTGTCATATCTTCACATTGCCTCCATGCTAACAACTGATGGCAAGTTTTCCTTTTTTTGTAGGTTATGGAGGATGTGTGTGTGTGTGTGTGTGTGTGTGTGTGTGTGTGTGTGTGTGTGTGTGTGTGTGTGTGTGCGCCCCTGGACGTGTGTATTTGTGTGCATGCGTTAAGAATCACAAATTATCAGTCACCAGGAGGGTTGACATGTTGTGATATGGTTGATTTATTGTCTGTAGCTTTGATGAATGCTTAAAGGCACAAAGTCGTTAAGATGGGGCAAGTGTGATAGGAAGAAAGGATGGAAAATGGCAACAAAGTTATTAGAGATAGATGGCCTTTTTCCAACCTTCCAATGACTTACATAGAGTTCTCACAGCGTGGAATAACTGGCAACATGAATGTGAATCAAAATGAGTCCAAAAGCCTCACATTAGATCATACTGCAGGGGTTTTAAAATGTATACCTCGATTACAAACTATTAAATAAAGTGTCTCCTGTCGAGGATTCCTACTCAGATGATATACTGCCCAATTAATGTAATGCATGTAATGTACATGGCACTAGTCTACAGTATATTGATCTAATTGAAGAAAAAATGTACTGGGTCATTGTTGATTGACTTGATTGACACTTGACACGTTGGATATTGGACCTTTTAGTCATGGCACTAACCAGCCCAACTACCAGACTTCAGTCCGTATTTAATTTGAGTATTGTTTTGGATACTGTGCTTGGCAAAGCATCAAGGCGAGTGACAAGAGCTCCAGGTTTTATCTGCATGTCGCTCTAATGTATTTGACGTGGACATGTTTGCAGGAAATAATTACTTGCCTGTATATCCACTTTCTCAGTGAAATGTGCTATGTATTTTACATTTGTCTGACTGCAAGTGCTTGACCTAGAACTTGCCCGTTTTGCTGGTGGTTGCTTCTAATGTTATTGATGCAGAAATGTCTGTGTTTGCTCCATGGACAAGCTTGTCAGCTACTGTAATTGCCTAAAATGCAAATGTTGAGATAAGTTAATGTAGAGAAATCGGGTGTCTTACCAGTGTGTCCTATTAAAAAGATAGTGTCCACCTTTTTTATATTGTTACTTGGCGCTAAAATGTCCCCTGCTTATCTTGCAAGTGTAAGACAAACATGTTTTTGGTCCATTGACAACTACTCCTTTTTCACTTCATCATGAACTTGCTCTTTCTTTATTTCCTTGCATGGACGTTACCCTACCCATCTAGAAGAAGAAGAACTTTATTATTTGTCACATACAATTGTACAATACAATGTAGTGAAATTCAATTTCTGCACTTTACCCATCCTAAGTTTTCCGGTAGGTTTCCACACAGCAAAACTTTGCTGAGGCAAGTGAAACAAAGTTCACTTTTTTTTCAAATAAGGACCACTCCTGAACCAATTAGGTCTGCGTGTCTGTGTTTGGAGGCAGGAGTTACAAACAAGTCGGACCAAGATGGCTGAGGTTATCAGAACTGTGTCATGAAAATTTGTATGCAATTAAAATGTTTCCACACGAACATTGGTACTTGTATCATCACATTATGATTTATATGACACACAAATTTAGTCAGGGCACATACACCACTAAATAGACCACTGTGTATGTTAGTTTAAACACTCAAACTTTTCAGCTAGCCAACAAGCCAATCACTAGAGTTGTTCCAACATTGGATTTCATTGTAAGCCGAGCCAGGCAGCTAGGCTACCTGTACATTTGCTTGATTAAATCTTTTGTTGGCAAACATTGACGATTGTATCAACACGGATTGTTGCTTATGTCACACAAACCTAAACAGGGCAAATATACCACACAATAGACCACTTTAGATGTTAATTTAAACACTCAAAATTATTCAGCTAAAAAAAGGCGGGTATTTGGAAAGAGGTTGCTACAATTGTCTGTGGTCCCGGTGGGTTTACGTTTTTGTCAGAGTACCTGCTAGCTACCTTTGCTACCTAGCTTCAACCCTCACTGCTAGCTGCCTAGCAGCCTGTGTTCTGCATTCTTACGT
>NC_045745.1:18720639-18740816 GCF_008692095.1 Etheostoma spectabile | reverse complement strand
CTGCTTGACGTCACCCATTTGTTTCTAAAGAGACAAAATGAAGCTCAAAGTAGGTGGCTGATGCCTTTGCACCCCTCTGGTATTCTAAAGTATAAAAATTTACCACAGTCTGTCTGCCTTTGTCCTGTCATGATTGTTCTTTTTGAATTTTTTCAACTTGACAAAGGAGCATTGATTTTGCTTTCTTCAAACCTTTGGTTATGCTGTTTCCTGATTTATTTTCTGCACATTTTTCAGTGTTTTGTTAAATTTTGGACAAGCTTACAGTGGGGCTCGAAAGTTTGGGCACCTCAGGTAAAAAAAAATGTATTCATTTGCATAAAGAAGCTAAGAAAAGATGGAAAAATCTCTAAAAGGCATCAAATGACACGTTAGACATTTGTACAATATGTCACAAAAAGTTAGATTTTATTTCCATCATTTAGACTTTCAAAATAACAGAAAACAAAATAATGGCATCTGCAGAGTTTTTAGCACGTACCGCCCTTTTGGAAAGCTGAGACCTGACAGTGTCATGGATTGTTCTCAATCATCGTCTGGAAAGGTGATGTCAGATGATGTCAATCTTAAGGTTTTGCCATGGCCTTCACAATCTCCTGACCTCAACATAATTGATAATCTATGGATAGACCTTAAAAGATCTGTGCGTGACAGACAGCCCAGTAATCTCAAAGGACTGGAAAACTTTTGGAAGGAAGAATGGGCAAAGATACCTCAAACAAGAATTGAAAGACTCTTTGCTGGCTACAAGAAGCGTTTCCAAGCTGTGATACTCGCCAAAGGGGGCAGTACAAGGGATTAACTCTGCAGGGTGCCCAAACTTTCCAGCCCCACTGTATATGTAAATGTGCCTCAGTTTAAAAGGACACAATCATGTAAAGCATTCTGAACACTATGCATGCAGTTATGGTAGCTCTTTGAATAGAAGGTTTTATGTGTTTTAACATTAACAGTTTAAGCTGAAATTTCGGCAAACTGCAACCTCTATACAAATATGCCACATCACTGTTTTTATCTGTTGTGTGGGTTGAAGTTGATCAAGGAGATGGATGGCAAAATGAGGTGTAAAGTCTATCTTAAGTAGGCCTATGTTATGTCCATTGTGTTTTATATTTTGAGGTGTAAAGAACTTTGCAACCTTACAAGACCTTAGATTTTTAGTTCAAAATACTTTTTGGTTTTCTTTTGTATAAACTTAAAGTTCATTTCAGGCTTTTAAGCTAGTTTTGGAATTGCAGTGAAGTCCAGGTTTTATGTTTATTAATTAATGTTTATTTAATTAGATATGTTGCTGCTTTTGGTTTTTCTCAAAAGATCCTTACATGGATTATGGCCAGATGTGACAGGTTTGGGATTTTAGGGGATAATGTAATATTTATGTCTGCTTCTATCAAACTTTGCTTCAGAGTGCCTTTTTAATTTTATTTTGCACTTTTGAGGCTTAACTTTAACGCTTCTTTTAAGTTTAGACTTGGGATGGCTGAAAAAAGTTCAGGCTAAGAAAACATGTTTTAGTAAATTGCTGTGCTGGCTGCCTATACATAATGCTAAAGCAGATTTTGTTTGTCTCGTCACTTAGATCTTGGATGACACTAGAGCTGGGCAATATATCGATATATTATATCGTTATCGTGATATGAGACTAGATATCGTCTTAGACTTTGTATATTGTAATATGACAAAAGTGTTTTCCTGGTTTTAAAGTCAAAAATAAAATATCGTTTGCTGTATCAATACTGAGGTATTTGCTCAAATATATAGTGATATTTGATTTTCTCCATATCGCCAAGCCCTACCTGTCACCTTTGTGTCTATCATATACTGTAAACCGAATTGTACTCTTGCTTATGCTCGCTATCTGGTTGTCCCAAATTATTATCATCATCAAAGGACCAAGTAAGCGGTTTTCTATTTTGGAAGAATGACGTTAATCCATCCAGAGCTCCAGAAAGTTGGAGAATCTATGTCAAGGGGCATTGAAGTTGTACTGGATGCTCCTTACTCAGCCATCTCTATGTGCATATACGCTGTAGTATACATTCACTAGTGGTATATCTGGGCCGGTAATCAGTTTTCTTTTTGACAACTTTAACAATGATAAGATGCTTCAAATTACTGAAAGTTTCTTGCTTACTTCACCCCTTTTTAAAGTTCATAAGGTTGTTCACAGGGGGTCAAAATGGGAACTACAAATCTCTCAAATTTCTTGTCATTCAATATACTGTGCATGGTGGAAAGATGTGGAAAACATTTTTGCTGATGTTCATATTTTCCATGAATTCTTCTGCCTTGAGGTGCTCCACCACTTTGACAAGATCCTGCTCTGTTTCTCTCTGCTGTAAGCTGCGTGTCTAACAGCGTAACACTGTTTGGCTGAAGAGAATAATTCGTTTACGATACACAACAAGTGTCAAAAATACAACCACACACACACACACTCACTCTGCGTTTGCGCAAGAAGTGATAATCTGTACGAATACTGTATCTGTATGCATATTCACATGTACAAAAACGCACACACTCAGACAGACACACTCACTTTCACAGTCACATGAATCAGCATGTGAGTTTGGATACACAGGGGAAGAGAAATGCAAATGCTCCTCTTTTCAAGTCAGTGACATGGCATCCATGGGGAGGTGAATGTGTGGTTGTGAGAGAAAGCTGAAGATGGCGAAAGGGAGAGATTTAAAGAGAGATGGTGCTGATTCACAATGCTGTGAAAGAACATGCTTGTCAGGCAGCAAAAATAGAAAAATAGATGACATGATCTCAGGAGGATGTGGCATTGCCAACATGCCCTTCTCGGTTTACTTATGTTTTAATTTCTCATTCCCTCTATCCCTCTTTTCTAGCATTATGTCCCTGTGTCTCGGTCGTCCTCAAAGAAGGCAAACTATGCCACACATTTTCCTTATTCTCAATTCCCCCTTTAGTCTTCTCGTGTCTCCGAGTCCCATGCTTCTTTTCTTGCATAGTCAGGTTGCAAGTCGTGTGAGAGTAGGATTTGTAGGCGCACATGCACGCTGGCGAGACACCATAACTGACCTGATTGCTGAGAGGAAGAGACAGGCAGAAAGAGGAGACTGAGATAAAGGCGGACTCGATGCGGGAGGAAAGAAATTTTAGAGTTGCATTTGGTTTCCTATTTTCTGTTCCAAATTAATAACATTGATATTACAATGCACTATGTGCACTATTCATATCATGGTTTAGTTTGACAGTATGAGAAGGATAATATTAAATCAAACACAAACAAATAAAAAGATATCTAGGTTTATGTAATAAACTCCAGGACTTGCATCCACGAGTGGTCCTTTATGTAAAGATGGAGAAGATACAGCAGTCCAGGGGCCAGATGCATAAACCTTTGTGTAAATTAACAACTGAAACTGTGTGTATGCACACAGAAATATGAACAGACATTCTTTTGTTAGATTTATGAAGCCGCATGTGCACCTTATTCTGTTTTACAAATATTAAACGTCCATGGATCTCATGTCCACTCCCACAGTTAGCCATAGTTAGCCGTAAGGTGCCCATATTCTCACCGCACATTCTTTACTAGTTTTGTATGGGATATGGCAAATGCATGGTTTTTGTAGGTACCTTTTTATACCTTTGGGTGTCAGATTGAAATCATACCAACACAGTTATTACCTATACATCAATTAATCAAGTAATCACTCAAAGTCAAACATTCAAAAATATAATATAATTTATCAGCTTTTCAAACTAATTTTGTAAAGCTTACACTTCAATGTTTCCAATGAGCCATAATTTCATACAAATAAATCCTACAAAGATGGTCTTATTATTATGTACTACTTTAAGTTGCATTTGCACAGCTCTATGCATCAAGGGTAACCCTTAAGTTAGCTCTTCTAGCCCAATATATAGCTCTGTTGCTCATTTCCCCAAGGATTGTTTCTAATGCCACACTCTTCCACCCAGATTAATGTGTAACAAACATCGTAGATAACTAATGGCGGGCTTGGCAGAAGAAAGAAAAACACTCATGGTAGAGGACCACAGGGGTGTTTTGGACGGGAGGGATCGCCCCGCTTCCCAGCATTGGTCGCATGATGGACAACTGTCACTTTAAGGGTGTCGGGAGTTTCGAGGGGCGGGGAGTTGAGCTGGGCTCCCGGTTTTCATCAAAATTAATTCAAATCCGTTGTGACCAGAGGGAGAGACTTTAAGCCAGTTTCTTATTTTACTTATATCCTCACTTGAGATTATTGTAAGTACTTCAACAACAATGCACTCTAAAAGACAATAACAAACTGTTACTGCTGAAGGTGCCAGAATTAAACAGAAAATACAAATAACAAAACAAATGTGATACATATTTGGTTAAATGACCTTGGGAAGATGTATAGTAAGGGATACTAGGATCTTATTAAAACAATATATCACTTAGCAAACAAAGTGAGAAACAATTTTGTTTTATTTACTTAAAAAATACATAATTTGATCGTTTTATTGTGCTAAAATGCTTTGGACTTGCACACAATAGTTACTAAAGTAGCAGTTGTTTCTTGAACATACTGGTCAATTCAGGTTGTAGGAACATACAGTACATTGTTGCCTATTCATGCATCTGTAAAATATATATTACAGCCCAAATATTTAGCCTTTAAGTTTTAATATAGCAGCTTAACTCCAGAAGTAACTAATTGTTTCCCTTCCTCACAGTAACACTACAGCTTGTTCTCTTGCCACCACTGCTCATCACTTCTCTCTTCATTTCAATGCTCCTCTAATAGACCAATTTCCAGTCCCTCATCTATAATTTACTACTAATAATTCCTGTAGCTTCCACTACCGCATTTCTCCCTGAGCCAGCCTTTATCTTTTCTTATTGCAAAGAAGAGAGACAAGTCCAATCCTTGATATTTCCTTTTTCTGTACTCTGCCTGTAGCAAAAATCTGATGAAGTTGCTGGGATTCAGGCTAAACTCATCAGGGATATATGTGAGTCCACAGGCAGTGACATTAAATATTGTATTCTCAAGGCACTTACCTTATATTACCCTGCCATCTTCTCTACAAATCTATCACTTGTCTGTCCACATTGCCTCATTGCTTTTTTTCTCTCTCCCCTTTAACCTTTTCTTTCGCTTTATTTTTTTCTAACTTTTTCCTCTTTCTGTCTTTCTGGTAGTGAGCTATCTGTGAAAAAGGGGGAACTTTTTGTCCATTGAAGCTGAATGATTTTCAGCTAGCATGGCCACTCTGTCACCTCAGTTCAGGCATCATAGAGTGAATCCACACCTGCTTGTGTTCCCCTTTTCCATTGACTGAGTTTACAATTTTGCTAGGAATGCACCAATCCAACATTTTCTGTACCGATTCCAATACTCTGGGTATCTGCATATTCAATGCAAGTTTATTGTCATTCAACGTGTTAGACACACAGGGAACAAAATTCGCTGTCAGGACCAGTAATATGTTAGTGTCAGTAAATCATTAAGCTATTTAAAAAAACAACTAAAAGTTAAATATAGAATAAATACAATAAGAATAAAATCTGTTCTCTAAAAACCCTCAAAATGACAAGTATTTCAGGGCATACCAAATATCGATCCAAAAGCAGTTCCCTCTTTTATTCTACTCAGATGGATCAGATTTGTGCATCAATACATTTTGGATCTGCATTTTACATGCATAATCACATTTGCATTTTTCTGCGTGATAAACACTTCGGAGCATTGGATGGAAGTCTCATGTCCTGTGGTAATGCCTGTTTTTCTATAGTGTCACTAGGGCTGTCACTTTAAATAGAAGGTCAAGTTCATTCAAATGAGTACTCAGCCCCCCTGGGGTCCGCTGAGAAGAAAAACTAAACCATGCGCACAGATTCATAATCCGTTCAGTGTTTAATAAACTATTCGGATGGTTTCATAATCCGTGCTCTCAGTTTTATAAACGTGAGCAAAGTTAGAAAAATATTCACAGATTCAAACTTCTGGCATCAGTTCCTCTATAGCAAAATGATGTTACATCACAAATGACTTTGATCTTTCCTAACGTAGTAAGGTTAACAATGAGCTACAAACAAATTTTCATCAAAACGAGCCATCCTCCAGCCTGGAGAAATAACATTGGTCTCTAGCCGGCTGCTACTAGAAACCAATCTTATTTCTCCAGCCTGGAGGACAGGGGGGCTTCGTAAATGAGAACTAACGTAGTTCAGAAACTCAGACGCAACCCACCAAGCCTAATTGTAAACACTGTTGTGGTGGTGGTAACAATACAGTAAGGCAATTGCATTTTACAAAGTCATCAAACCGCCTTACGTTAATTCCTGATTTTTCCATACAAGGCAAGACCTGTCGCAAAATTAAAATTTGGACAGATCCTTACCGATCAAATATTGATGTTTCTCTCATTGATATGGTAGTTTGGATGTTAAATAAAAAGGGACAAGCCCCTATGTGCACAAACGCATGCATTCACTTATATCCTTCAGCACATCACTAAGTGTTTGAATGTGGTCTATGAACTGTGCTTGTGTGCACACAGAGCTGTAGGCATGCTTTTCCACTTTGTGATGTAGGCATGAGTGTTTGTTGTGTTGCTCCCCAGAGCAGGGGCTTGTTAGTTCAGTCAGCCTAGCTGCTCACCTGTGGTACCATATATCTCAGCTTCTTAATCAGATTCGACTGCATTCCTCCAGCCTCTGTCTCTGCCAACAGCCCTCAGTGTGATTCTGTTGTCTGGCACAAAGTAATGAAAACACATAAAGCTCTCATTACCTGCCAGTGGCTGTGGGGCTGAGCGGTAGTAGGCCTCTATGCTCACTGGCACACACAGGAGAGATGACACACAGATGAGGAGCATGCTCTCACATACTGTACGGTCATACATGCATGCACATACACACATACACTCACAGATGCACACATGAGCCTGAGGCGTGCTGCAGTTTAAATTACTCCGCTGTCATCAGGCTATGATTCATGGTTCCTTCTCTCATGGCTGCTATATGATAAGCTCCTATTGGCCCTGTAGTTTTTCTATGGCCATGTTTGGGTGGGAGGGCTAATTTGGTCTGAGGTGCAGTTTCACGTTGTTATAGATTATAGCTGCTGTACACTTGCAATGGTGTCATTTTTGGTACATCCGTAGCTTGCGTTTGCACAACAGCAGATATTGGTGGGTGTTACTGATTTAAAGACACATACACAACACATGTAATTGCAACACGTTTCTTATTGTAACATGTACTGCCACACATGATTGTTTCAAAGTTAATAGAAACGTAACCTCACTCAAAATGTTGATGTGGATGTCATCCATGCTTAGGGCTATTTGTCGGTCACTATTTTCTTAACGATTATTTTCATTTTCAATTAAATTACCAAATACGTTGTTGATTAATCGTTTTGTCTCTACAAATAGTTAAAATTGCCAGACACAAATTTCCAGAGCCAAAGATCAAAGCCAAAGTCTCTTTTTTTTAACATGCTTTTTTTGTCTGTACAATTTTTAGTTATTTTAGTTATAAGTTATTTTAGTTGTTATATAAGACAAAGATTATTAAAATTGTGCTGATTAATTTTCTGTGAATCCATTAATTGATTAAATGGGTATAGTAGCTGCAGCTCTACAAGTTTTATGGATGTAGCTAGCTATCTAGGAAAATGACGGTCATGACACTTGCTTTGCTATTAATAATCATTTTAGGTTTGAAGAAACAATCACTGGTTCGGTAAGGCTTAAAGTTTTAATCTGGATCCCCAGTAAGACTTTGAACGAAACAGGCACTTTGCCCTGACCTTCTTTGACTTGTTCATACATGCAGATAACATTTCACATTAGATCCATCATTTACAGATATGTTTAGATTTATCTATCTTGACATATTTTGCTAAACGTGTGGTCCAACACACTGCTATATTTCAAACTTGGCCTTATTTTCCCTCACACACATTTTACACAGACACCTGAGACCTGTCCAATAGAGCCACAGCCTTTTACTTCTGGCCATTGTGCAGCTCCGATGGAACCGTTTTAGGTTAATTAACTTCAGTAATGGTACTTTCACAGCAGTCATTGTGCGAAATGGAACTTTTCCAGTTCCTTTCTCATCAATTTGAACCATTCACCTTCCTTTTCATGCCTGCTTTTTGTCGAGATGCCTGCCTTTTAATCTTGACAATTGTGACATTGTTGGCGCAGATTATTAGTCTTCAAATGGAAATTATGAAACACACACACACACACACACACACAAAAACACCCCTTATTCACTCCAAATCCGTTCCACTAACGTCATCCATATTTGGCCTTTCTCAGTAATGTCACTAATAGGATTCTGTAAAGGTCCAACGGGAAGCAGGGAGGGTGTGGTTGAACTAAAAACATGGGGGGGAATCAATACAGCACAGTATTGCAATATTTTCAGTTGCAATACTGTATCGATACACAGGCGCCAAGTATCGATTTATTTTTTATTGTACACTGTATGTGTTTGTCTGCTTGACGATCCCATTTTTCAGCAATAAAATTGAAGTGATATGAACAAACAGAGAAATGTATCCTTTCAGATAAAACAGATGTTGACAAAGTTTCCTCTTGGGGACTTCATTTGAAATTGGGAAAGATTAGAAGTTGGAAAAAGGTTATAAATTGCACTATATTGCAGAATTTTGCAATATGTTTAAAATTGCAATAATATCGTATTGTGGTATAAGTATCGTGATGATATCGTATTGGGAGGCGTCTGGTGATTCCCATCCCCATTAAAGCACTCAGAAAAGAAGTCAGAGGAATTCAGGAAGAGCAATTACATTTATTGGAAAGAGATGAAAAAAATAACTGGGAGAATAAAAAGGAAAGAAGGAGATTTGATTGAATTTGATGAATTGCCATATTTGATACACACGTGTGTTCCCTCAGGATGAACTAAAAACACTTACACAACTCTGAACTTTTTATCTAACACCCTCATCTGTTCAAGTTTGTATTTGTCCATTCTTAAGTTTATAACAAAATACTTGCAAAACTCATGACATTCCTGTCATCCATCGCTGTACTTTGTGTTTAGTGCTAATTAGCAAACTCTCAACTAAGATAGTGAGCACTGTACCTCCAAAGCATAAGCATGTTACCATGCTGATATTAGCATTTAGCGCAAAGCATTGTTGGCTAAGCACATCCCTAGTGCGGGTGTAAACACTTCGTCCTTTTATATCTATACCATATAT
Organism: Etheostoma spectabile; assembly: GCF_008692095.1. Classification (NCBI taxonomy): domain Eukaryota; kingdom Metazoa; phylum Chordata; class Actinopteri; order Perciformes; family Percidae; genus Etheostoma; species Etheostoma spectabile. The sequence goes on along the minus strand of NC_045745.1, from coordinate 18,731,601 downwards.
ACAGTATCTTGGTAGACAGTATAATTTTGGATTGAGATGCAGCTTTTCCTGATGTGAAACACTCTCTGAAGAGTGTTTTGTGATACTGAATCTGCTATAGTACCATTATGCTCACAGGCATGGTTCAAAATGAACTTATTCGTCGTTTTTAGATAACCATTGTTTTTTTTTGGCTGGTGAGTGAAGAAAGACATTTCTTGTGTGAAAGCCAATGATTATTTTGCTATTTTAGCTGTGACATCATGTAGAAAGTTAGTCCCATGGTAAATGGCCTTGATGAAGGGACAGCTGTATATCTACAACTCCCAACAAAGATGTTCATTTCATAAATGTCTGCCTTCTCTCTTCAAATCAGACTTTCCTGACCATTAGTTCTAATCAGCATCCCCCCTTGGTGTCTACATCATCAAATGCTCCTTTAACTTACATCTGGCTGCCTTCAATCAGCTACAATCACTCTACCCTTGAACCATGTGGTTTCAAAAACTAGAAGAAAGTAAATGTCCGTTTTTTTCTCTCTCTCCAAAGCTCTGAAATATGCTCTGACATAGTCTCTGAGTATGTCTTTACACGGCACGCTCTCTCCTCTCCATCCTTCTTGCCTTCGGAACATCAACAACCACATACTCCTTTCCACCTGTGCTGATCTGGAAATCTGCCAGCGTCTTGTGCTCTGAGTTACTACTTTTGTTTCACAATGCACCCTCTCAATCGAGCTCTACCATTAATGACCACATTGCACAACATCTCCTGCTGTGCGATGGCTCTGCCGCTTTCCCTTTTCCTCCTCTGACACCAAGATTAAAGCTCACGTCTCTGCTCTCCTTTCTATTTGCAGCTGGAGATCTGCCCACAATCGAACCTCAATCTGGACAAGACAGAGCTGTTTTTTATGTCCGGAAAAAAATCCTACTCTCTACAAGACCTTTGAATCACAAGTGACAAGACTCTTGCCCAGTCTGCCAAAACACTCAACACAACAACAGACTGTCAAGTGAAGGTCAGACTACAGTTACAACCTGATCCTGCAGGTTTGAACTCTAAAAGATTTTCTTACCATCATCTCCGTCCAGCTATTCCTTTAGGCCCTGTACTCCTGTCAGTTTACCTCCTTAAACAGTCCCTTCCTTTTTCACTCTTTTTGTTTGGATCTCTCTTACCTTAAGTTTTCTTTGTGTTGAAGTTTTAAACTCCGGTTGATTTTTGAGGACTTTGGTTAGCTGCTTCTCAAGAGTTCTGCTTGGTAGATCCAGACAGTTAGCTAGACTTAGAATTTGTCCAATCTGAGTTAACTGTTGCATGAAAAACAAAACAAACTGAATGTACATTCAGTATGATTCACCAAAACAAGCCTTCCTTCCTGAAGCTATTTTGCAGTGGCACCGTGGCTCTGCCCGATGCTTCCCACTGCCCATGACAATTGTGATTGGTTTAAACAAAATGCCAATAAACCACAGCACTTTTTTTTTCCCATCCCGGAATGTTGTGTGGACTAAACGGACCCTCCTCCGCAGCATGTAGAGGGTCTGGCAACGCGAGACCAGAGCTAAGCAAACAAGCAATGGAGTTTGCTAATAAACCACTTTCCTTTTTCCCTTTTACAATACATTTGTATTAAATAAAATAAGAAATGCATTGTAATTTGTTCCCACATTGACGTTTGCTATAAGGCCGTGCCCTCTACCGTCCGTAGTAATTATGATCGGAGCACCTAGGATAAGGCCGCGAGAACAACCAGAACTTTCAACCGGCAAAGCGGAGTTCATGTCCTGAAGAACTTAATGGAAAAAGACAAGCCTTCGCCCGGGAAACAGATGTTCATGTCCAGGAAGTACTACTTAAGGGTACTGAAAAAAAACTTTTTGTTGGCTTAGCCTATTAGTTACGACTGTTGTCGGCTAAACTTAAATGTAACATAGGTCTAACAGTGACCAATTTCGTAACATATCCTATATGAATTGTTATGCATACGGTTTCGTACGATATCAGACAAACCCATTGATGAAAATGCGTTGACAGCAGTTCACCAACTAGCCCTGTTATTAGTCAGTATGTTAGCAAGTAAGGTACCACTTATTTTGTGAGGACGAGTGAATGTCACTTTGTTGTTTGAAGGCCCCTTAAAATTGATTCCACACATTTGAGAACCTGGAACCAGTGAGTTCCCATTTGGATGACACATGGTCCTAACAGCTGATGTACTGTACAGAGTCATGTAGTTTGCTGTTCACTGTGCCCTTCAGGTTGTAGACTGAGGCAATATATGTGCAAAAGGGAAATGTATAATTTAAAAAAAACAATATAGGACAAAATGCACTTTGACTGTTGAGCACAGAGTTAAGTGTGAGGGAAACACTACAGAGCTAAAAAAAACTTGCTGTATTTGTGTGTATACAGAGGTAATTGATTTCTCACTACTGCAACACAATGTTTAGCTAAACCCTTAATAACTCTTAAATGTCTAAACTTTCAACTCCTACAGGAAGTTGTTCTGGGCACAAATTTAAGTGTTCATCTTAAATTCACTTTAGAGTGAGGTCCCCTAATTGAAAAGGCACTTTTGGCAGATGTGGGAAAGATGTTTGATAGATCCACTCATTTATCTTCCAGGGACGATAGACCGTTTTCACAGACGGGTCCATCCTCGGTGTGTTAGAGAAAGATATTAGTGGCTGGTTGTATCAATGTGCTAAACATTGCTGTACTTTTTTTTTTTTTTTTTTTTTTAATCAATATGTGGCGGTCAATGTTGATATTCGGGTGGGTCGCCACAAATGTAATTAGGAGAAACAATGACTAAACATACACTTTTACTACATTATGTCATTTTGGTGGTATTTACTCTCTGATTAACCATGAGCTATGTGCCACTGGTTTATTAGATTAATAGGAAGGTAATTTATCATACATCAAGCATTTTATATGACATGCAGTCTTAGATATGGGAAATCAAAGCTCCTTATTTTGCACATTCTTCAAGCTTCTTAAGTTGCAACATCGGGAAAAAAATGAGAGATTAAAAGAGTAACTCTAGACCTACCAAATGTTATAGTAATTGTTGCTTGTTAGGAGCTAATTTCACCAAATAATTTTGCAGATGTCAGATACATTAAGTATGCCCATATACAGACAGTGAGATCCATAAAAAAATGGTTTTCTGAGTTTGATGTGGAAGAACTACACTGGGCTACAGTCCTGACCTCCGTCTCCATCCAAAACATTTAAACAAACTGGAAAGTCGACTCTGAGCCTGGCCTCGTCGTTTTAACATCAGCGTCTAACTTCACTACTGAGCTTGTTGCTAAATGGGAGCAAATCCCTGCAGCCAGGTTCAAAAACATGTAGACAGCCTTCCCAGAGGACTGGAGGCTGTATAGCCCATGGTTTTGCTTATTCTGTTCTCTTTCTCGGAAGGAAATTCTTTTAAAGTCACTTGCTGATGACAAATCGGCAAAGACGAATGCCGGACTATGCAAATAAAGCCTGTTGAGGCTGCAGGTGGTTCACCCATTTTTCATCATTACTTTAAAAACCCTTGGTAATTCATGTAAAACTTGTGAGAGTTGAAATCTCCAGCAACTGTCAGTGCTTCTCTCTGATCCTCCTCCCTTCCTTTGGGATGGCCCTCGGGGTCCTTCTTAATCCTCCAGTGAAACTATCGTTGCTTTCCTTTTTGCCTCCTTCCTTCCCTCTGGCTGTCTAGTTTGTTCTGTCCCTCCGTTGTCCCCCTCCCCCCTCTTGTTTTCCCCTCTCTTTCGATCAGCGCGCCTCTTTGTCACTGAATCCTCAAGCAAAATTATCTAACCTTTTGAAAGCTTTTATATAATTACCCTTTTCCCTCTTTTCTCCCCGTCTTTCCTTGAATCAGTTTCTCTGCCTTTTCTAATCTTGCTCTCTCCCTAAGGGTGTCATTTAAACCACCGGTCAAATTATTTGTCCTTTCTTTACCTCCTCTGTCTTTCTCTTCTTTTCAGTGCTTTATCTACCTCCTATTGCTATTCTTTCGTTGGTTAATTTGCTTCTCTTTCACACGTCTCTCCATCTTTTCTACTTTTCCTCTGCATTTCCCTTGGGTCTCTTTTTATCCTCCAGCTAAAATATGCATTCCTCCTTCCAGTTCATTTTATCTCTGGCTGGCATCCCTCTCTCTTCCCCAGTTTCTTCCCTCAAAATAATTTCTATCCCATTACTATGTCGCCATTTCCTTCTCTTTACATACAGTCTGTGTACTACATTATATGTGTGTGTGTGCGTGCAGTTGACATCTCACACTACCAAGCCCCTTTTCCCCTGACAAGAAATCCATTACCTTCAGGATGTTCTTGGACTTGGAGGAAATTAGTTACGCAACCCTATAGACTCTCTAGGACTCGGAGTACCCTGAAGTAACTTAAGTCTCTTTTTGTCTGTCTCTCTTTCTCTTCTATTTGGTGTGAAAATCCAACTAAGTCAGAGAATGTAATAAAAAAAAGTCTCATTGAGATTAAAAATCCTTATTCGTCACTTGGCCAAGAGCGTCACATAAGTGACTAACGGCTAAAAAAGGAAATTCAATCAAAATGAACTCAAAACAAGTCAAGATATACTCGAATGTGTGCTTGAGGGGAATGCTAATTCAATAAGCTTTCTACATACCTGAATCTATTGCCCAGGGTTTTGTCTGTTTTAAATATAGCAAGATTGGAAAAACATTTTCATTGGAAAAACTGTGCAAACAGTTCAACAAGGTTGGCCCTTCAACCAGAACAGATCTGTTCACAGAACTTATCACGGGTATACACCCCCACCCATTTATCCTTTACCTTTATAGGATAGAAAAATAAGTAAAATGAATGACACATTCTTGAATTATGTGTAGGGAAGTATTTCATCATGAGCAATCATATATTGAAATCTCTTGCAAAGTTAAGTGAGTTTAAATTTCACCAAATGAGGAAAAAACTAAAACTTCTAACAAAGATATGGAAAAGGATGGATACAAAGGAGTTTATGCCTTCTGGTGGAGAGTGAGGCAACATGCCACTCTCTCGTTTTGTAAAAAAGATAAACATCCATTGCAATGAAGTGGCCAGGCTTTAGAATAATAATACTTTTTTTTTTAAAGGAATACTAAAACCCAGTTTACTCCGGACAGAACTTTAGCGTTAGGGTTTTTTCCTCAAAATCTCTTAATCTTTCTTTTGACAGACCATAGTCTATAAATTACCTAAAACAACTGGATCATTGTTTTTACTTGAAATAATGCTGTCATGTACGTATCTGAAAGATTTAACTGTTTTAACTGCTTTAGCTATGACATATGTCTCAAAGATGTTGGATGTTTAAAGACCGATTTATCGGCAGGCATATATTATTGGCAGATATTAGGCATTTTCCAAACCCCTAACTATCTGTAAAGTGTGTGTGTGTGTGTGTGTGTGTGTGTGTGAATTAACTTTTATAGTATCAATTCATAACAAGAGTTATCTCGAGACACTTTACAGATAGAGTAGGTCTAGACCACACTCTATAATTTACAAGGACCCAACAGTTATAGTAGTTCCCTCCAGAGCAAGCAACAGTGCGACAGTGGCGAGGAAAAACTCTCTTTTTGGAAGAAACCTCGGACAGACCCAGGCTCTTGGTAGGGTGTGTGTGTGTGTGTATTGTAAATATTCATTTATCAGAATCATTTATGACAAATGAATGATTCTGAAAATGAATAATTACGAATAAAATAAAAACGGACAAAACACCCTTCAACCACTTTATGAGTGTTGGTGTTTGTCCACCAGAGGGCACTCTACAATGTCTCCGTTGGAAACACTCTTGGATTATTATTTTTTTGTAATTGTGTTTATGTTCAAAGGACTTTAAGTTCATGTCTTAAGTTTATATTTTGATACATTTGATTAGAACTTTAATATATTTGATGTTTCTCTGTTCTGTTGTGAAAACAAACAAACAAAAGTTTATTTGTAAACTGTTTTTATCATATTTTAGTAAGGACACATGAATAAAAACAAATAATTAAAGTTAGGGAAATCTGTTTGTTTTGTTGCGCGTTTTTAAAAAAATCTATATCGGCCAAACTATGGGAATGTCGGATTTTTAAATCACAAAATTTTTGTATCGATATCGGCCAAAAAAATCCTTTATTGGTTGGGCTCTTATATTTAGTCATTTGATGTCATTGAAATAAAAGTTTAAACAGACCATTACACATCTGTTCACCTGCAAGTCATGAAAACCACACTGACTGGGCTGTTCAACTAAAGTGAAATCTAAAAGTTTCTGTTTCATGAAGTTATTGTAACTTAAACTGAATTCAATTAAATCCTCAAATTTGTAGTCGGAGTGTTTTGTGAGTGATTTGTTCAGTTTAACCTTGGCACATACAGATGTAATGTTTTTAGCCTGATGAGAAGGTCAGACTGACAAATGACACACAAGGGGGGGCGTGTTGGCGGATCCGATTAATACTTGGGAAGCAAAGCAAGACACTTACACCGCTCAACCAGAGAGATTCATGATGTAAACACCCGAAAGTTTAATGCTATGAAATGATTAAAATCAGCCAATGTTTTTGTCACATAGTCGGGGCTAATTTACTGACAAATTAATCTGAAAACAGTAATTACAGTCGCAATCAAACCTCCACAGGGTGCATCCAAGCACCGGTCCTGTCAACTCACAGGAACAGGATTTGCATAATGGAGATCCTGACAAGTCATTCAAAATGGATGACTTGTGAATGAACCCTGATGACATGAACAGGGATGATTCAAATTATGGACTATTGTTAAGCTTGGCTAGATGTAGTAATTCATTTCTGTTGCCACAACAAGTTGCAGTCGGCCCCCCTGCTGATGTGGTCTAATTATTTGTTGTGCGGAGTCGGTTCTCACATCTGTTTACAAAGAAGGATTTGACAACTTGCAAACATGAATCCAACAAACAGTTTGCAACAAGCTAACAAGCTCCTGTCCATGTTTCTCGCCTTCTCTGAGAGTCAATACTGTTCAGACAGAACTTTTACCCCCAGTTTGAAAGGCAGATGAGAGGATAGACATCACGTAGTTTAAAAAGATGGAAATGTCTGTGCTTTAGTCAGCCTGTTTCATCCTTAGATTTCTCTATGATGCAGTGGCTCAGTGAAAAGAGAATATCCTCAAAGTCTCAGGTGATTTCCCCACTGCTGCTCCATCACAGATAATATTTCCAGCTGTCAAACTGATGATGGTTTTCATCAGTGGATGGCTTCCATGATTATGTCTGTTTCTCTGTGGTAATAGACAAGAAAAATTGTTTTAAAGGAAGAAAAATGCACATGGAGTCCTTTTTACTTAAACAGTTTGTCCTGGATTTCTTTTTTCCTTTTTTACTGTCACCAGTTTGACTTGTCAAGATGTCTTGGGGCATCACATGTTATTTTTCATTTTAAATATAAATAAGCCCTTCCTGCATGGTAGAACACATCTTGGCCGTATCGCGAGTAAGCCTTTTTCTATATAGTCATTTTCAGTCATCTAAAACAGCGTGTGGCCTCACTGGGCAATTTACTCAAATGCAGATGAACTATGTACTGTCATTTTTTTCCTTCTTTTTTTAACTGGAGATAAAGGACATCTTTTCATTTAAATCAGTCTCCTACATACAGTATTTATGATGCGTTAGCAAGCCCCAAGAAAAAAACAAACAGCCATGCCACAAGTTGGTGATAGGTTGGTTATTGCCGCAGGGTGTATCTCTCCTCAGATTAACTCCCTTACCATCTCATCAGTAGCTCATTCCTCACTGTCATACATATCTGTCAATGTTAGCTGCCCATAGCACTTTAGCCATGATGGCTTTTTAGACAGGGTTGTGGAGTTCAGCAGAAAAAACATCTCCCATTTACACAGAAACTGAACATCCAGCCATACCCATTACAGTAATAGTGTTTTTTAATTGAGTCACATTGCTACCCTGTCATGTTTTATCACAGCACCCTCAGAAACGTAAGGTCATTTTTACAAATCATTGTCTGTCTGGTTTTACTTTTTTTTTTAAACTTGTAGAACATCAACCCTGTTGTCCACAGTCAAGATATTAACATCATTTTGGTTAAGGACAAACTGGGCTATTAGAATATTTGTGCTGCAGGGAGGTCACTTGAATGTTAAAAATGGTTGTAGGACCTTAAAGAAAAATAAATAAAACGGAACATGAATCTCACATATGTATTGATATCACACACAGAGCAGTACAAGCTAAGCCAATGTCCTCTCTAAAACACTTCTCATACAGTAATCTTGGAAGTCACACTGTGAAGAAATAAACATTACTTACACAGTTGACAAAATACATACATTTTTTTCCCAAAAAGTCCAGACGCTTTTGCCCTCATTTGATTTACTCATGCCAATAATCAAAATAATGTCATATTTATTGATATTACACCAACAGCAATGCTACACAAACATTTGTGTTGTCTAAAACAGTTTTCCTACATGCAAAAATAATAATTCAATAACTCATATAAAGCACAAAATAATAACATTTCCTCAAATATGGCCCAAATATATGCCAAATCTCAGTGGCAACATTCTCCTCTGTAATATACTAAAATATCTTTGATTACATTAGACTAGTCAGAATTGGAGGATAACTATTTTTCCCACTATATACTCTTTGCTCTCACTCGGATGGCCATATAGGCCCATAATGTGTGATGAACCTACCTTCCCATCTGTAAACAAACTCGCAATGCATCATGGGAGATCTACCGAAGACACGAAGCATGGAGCTAGCGGCAGAAATGAGTGAAAAACGTGATAAATTATGGACATCAAGTGGCTAAATCTGGGATGTAATGGTTTGGATTTAATGCTCAGCAACCCCGAAAAAAGGCACAAGTTCCAGGCTGGATAGAAAATCACCTGTAGAGGCTAGAAAGACCCTGAAGAGACCTCGGTGACCACCACGTCTTCAGCTTTTAGCTGCAAAAATTGGTAAATTTCTGTCTTTTTATGGTTATTAAATGATTGAAATATGAATCAGAGGTGCCGTTTTTGGTTGTAAACAACCCCTACATCTGCAGAGGGTTAAAAATATGGCATGTATATGTTTAGGTTGATGTGAAAGGCTACGAGTAAAATGGCAGGCCCGCATGTGAGTTGTTCAAGTTGTCTCCATACAAGATGTGTGTTTAAATGTTATCGCTTGTTGGAGTGATTCATGGTTTAATTCACATGCTTGACACATACTGTGCATCCCAAAGGCTGTAATTACAATTAGAATCAATGCATGTGTGTTCATTTGTGTCTTGCAATTGCAAGGTGATAAAAAAAAAAAAATCTATCAAGACAATTATTATTTTGTGTGAAGTATCTTCACACACACACTTTGCCAAAGCTCAGGTCAATTGAGGGTGAGACCTCTAGGGCTCTCGTTTAGCTTTTTTTCTCCCTTTGGGAAGCGTTTGAATGCCGTCTTACTCGTCTGCTTCCCCTCACTTTTAAACAGTAGCTTGCTTTGTCAACTCTGATGAAAGAGTAATAAATGTGCTAATTTATAGCCTCTCTTCTGCTCTCTTTGGTTATTATTAAAGCACCCATTTCATGATGAAACCATTTTGAAACTGAAGTAATGTTCTAGCAGTTGCGTTTACAATGCAGTGAGTTTGTCAAAACAGATGAGGCAGCTATTTTTCCTCACAAAGTTTAAAAACAGATGTCCAGTACTGTATCCTCGATCATAGTGCAAGGTAACTTTTCTGACATGTGGATGGGTTTTATGGATGGAGGTATTGATGGATTGTTAGATATACCGAGAGATAAAGATGGAGAAGAAGTGAGCGAGAGAGAGAATAAAACTGTTGCAAAAGTTGTGTGACAGCAAGCAGCGTCTGACCTCAAATGTGTGAAAGGAAATCTACAGTTTCAGGTTGAAAGCGCTAGCCTAATGAATATAAATGAAAGGCATTGACAAAAATGAGTCGGCTGTAGATCAAGGATTAGACCCATCTGTAATTGTGATTATGCATGCATTCGCCCCATTGAACAGATGAAAGATAACAATCGATGGCAAGCATTGGCACTTTTCAGCATTTTAAAGGCCAATAACCTGTCCTCTTTCCCTCTCTCTCTTCTAGCAGGCTTAGGTGTTTTTCTTGATGTGTGTGTGTGTGTGTGTGTGTGTGTGTGTGTGTGTGTGTGTGTGTGTGTGTGTGTGTGTGTGTGTGTGTGTGTGTGTGTGTGTGTGTGTGTGTGTGTGTGTGTGTGTGTGTGTGTGTGTCAGTAAAAGTTTTTACCTGGCTTTTTCCATTCATGATTGCATTTTCATCATCTAATTATTATAATAAATGGAAAATATTTTATGGTGATATATTGTAAACCAGGAGGCATACATACTCTACAGTTTAATTTCAAATATATAGGCTACTATTACATATTTTTGAATAATCCTATCCCTCTGTTCTTACCTTTTTTAAGACCTTTAAGAAGAAAATCTCTTTCATATCTCTGGTTTCAAATCAAATTACGGAAAACAAAATTATTTTCAATTACTTTTTAATTTTTGCTTAGGTTATTCTAGTTTCAGCATTAAGCAATAACAATAGCTTCTGTTCTTTATTTGATATTAAATTTTCGCTTAACAAGTAAAAGACTGATGGAGCAAGGAAAAGAAAAAGAAGCAAAGATTTTACAATAACTATCTTCAAAAATATTAAACTATTCAACATAAATGTATTGGTGGTAAAACATGCTCCATATTTCTCTTCTTGAGCATGATTCATGACTTTACTAGTCATGAATTATGAATCATAGTGATTCTATAAGTCTATACTAGGGTTGGGCACCATGTGTGTTGTAGCAGTGATTTGCCATTGAGAACGAGCTAGCATGCTAGCGCTAGAATTCTACGGTAAGCCACCTCGTCTTGGCTAATTACGTAGAAAGCCGTGGAGATTTTCAACAGCTCACCTGGAGACTGAAGGCA